>NW_027397116.1:6109524-6341225 GCF_003265705.2 Callorhinus ursinus
AGAAAGAAAGAAAGAAAGAAAGAAAGAAAGAAAAAAGTCCTGATAGCACATTGCCCCCTCCAACAGAGCCAATTAGTTACGGGCTTTCTTTGGGCTCAATGCTATTCAGTGGAAACCAACCAAATGGAACCCCCAACCCCTCCCCTCCCGGCAGCTCCCTGAGAAATTCACCACGCACAAACCAAGGGAGTGTCTTCCCTAGGCTGGGTTTTTCTCTCGGAATCCTTGGACAAAGTATGACTGTAGCATTTGTGTTCCTGAGCTGTTCTCTGCCTTTGCACAGAAGACATTGCGTTCTTCCTCCTGAGCCTGGAAGACGAGAAAACATTCATCCTAGAACCATTTGCAATGCTCTCTTCGCGCTGGGCTTGCTTCCCATCCGGGCCCAATTTGTGACAAGAGATTTGACTGGTCTTCAGGGCTGTCAGCAAAATAATATCACCCCTTGGTGGAGGGGTGACAGGCTGTACAAAGAGTGCGGCTCGTTTCATCTGCTCATGCTGGTTGCCAACTTTGTAAAAAAAAAAACCAATTTAAATATTTTCCCATAGAATATATGCTAACAGAGGAAAATATCTTAAACAGAGATAGGCCAAATAATTCCACTACTTAAAGGTAACCACTAGTCACACTCAATGTGTAAATCTTGCTTCTTTTTTCCGATACATTTTCTTTTTGACAAAAAAAAAAAAGAATTGACTGTTCTATGTACTGCTTTTTTACTAGACAAAATATACAGTATAGTTTTCATATCAGATATTGTTCTGAAAATTCATTTATGAAGGGTTTTTGCAAGTATTTTATAATTTGCTTACCCAATCCCTTATTTTGGAAGACATTTTTCTATTGAAAAAAATTATTTGGATAAAATCTGTATTTTGGACACATTGGTGATCCTTTCTTGAAGATCCGTTACTAGCAATAGAATTGCTATTTCAATGATAAACAAAATGACAAATCGTTTGACATATCCCAAAAGATACCAATGTACAAGGTTGCTAGCTATGTATAAAGTATTTTTAATCTCCGGCATTTTGATAGGCACCCACCAAAATGTGTCCTGTTATTGTTTTAGTTGGCATTTATTTAAATAGATATTACACTAAGCATTTTTAAAATTTATTGCTCATTTGTAGTGGCTTTTTTGAAGCTACTCTATTAATGACTTTTATCTGGTTTTCTATCAGGAACTGAGTATTTTTCATATTGATGATGTCTTGTTTTTTTTTTTTAAAGATTTTATTTATTTGAGAGAGAGTGAGCGAGTGAGAGAGAGCAGCAGGGAGGGACAGAGGGAGAGGGAGAAGCAGACTGCCCTCTAAGCAGGGAGCCCGATGCGGGGCTCGATCCCAGGACCCTGGGATCATGACTTGAGCCGAAGGCAGACACTTAATGGACTGAGCCACGCAGGTGCCCCTGATGAAGAATTCTTGATATATTGCATTCTAGGCAATCCTCTATATGCTGCAATTCTTTTTCCTTAATTTAGTATTTGACTTTCAATATTGTTTATTGTGTGGGGCATGTAAAATAGTTTTCCCTTTTTATATGTTTACTAAAAAATTTAAAAGTACAGAGAAGCAATAAGGTAAATAAAATACAATCACCTAAATATCGCTACCCACAAATAACCAAGATATGCAGAAATTTTCACTTTTAGCGTGATTTAAGTGACTTCTCTTATGGTTTCTATCTTTCTTGTTATTCTTAGAAATACCTTTCTTACTCTGTAATCATCTGCATTGTCTTCTATTCCTTTTTAATTAACAGGTCAATCTTTAATTCGGCTGGTATCGTTTTGGTGTAAGACAAGGGTATAACTCTGTATCTTTCCAAATTCTCTTTCTTCTGCCCAGTGTATCTCTGTCTATAAAGTATAGATATTTAGTTCTTTTTTCTGTATAATGTGGAACAATAAATAGAGGAAACCGTGAGTAAGCCAAATAGCTCTGGCAAAAGCAAGGAACTATACCAACACTAAAGCCTGAACAACGTGAGTGGTCACATCAATAACCACATCAAAGGGGGTCCCACGGTGGGTGGTGCAATGACAGACTCACCCAAGAGGCAGGCTGGCTCGGTTTCTAGCCTTCTGTATTTTCCTCTCCCACCACCGAGCACTCCTGCTGTCACCTCCTGAGAGGTGAAAACACAAGCCTATTCATGAAGATGAGATGGCATTCAAGGCATAATGAAGGAGGTGAACCCGACTGGGAAGTTGGCTGACCAGGACTTCAGGGCCATGAGGTTGGAGAGGTTGAGACACCGGCGAGGCCATGAGACCTCCCTCAGTGCTGGCTCTGGAGGAGAGTAAAGAGCTGTGGTTCTATGTATATACGGAGGATTGTTCACGGCCTTACCCTGAAAGTAGCCTCCCCCTTCTCCTCATTACATGAGAGTACGCAGCTTTATGGTTTAACTTCGACTGTCCGCTTCGCGCTCCCTGGTGCTGCCCAGGCCTCCGTTAGAAGAGCCTGGCTTACGTTTGCTGTCCTGCTAATGTGCAGAGCCCAGGCCAGCTGTCTTCTGCTTCTCTCTGTCTCCCTCTTCATGCCCTGTCTGACCTGGGCTACGATGAACGCCCATTAATCTATTTTGCTGCTTCTGTACAACAGCTCGTCTGTGCTACATCTTAGGAAACACTCCCTAGCGCCCCTCCATCTGCTGGGCGGGCACCCCAAACACGAACGCTAGGCTGCTCAATGGGAAGTTACGTCTGTGCTAGCCTCGCTGGGTTAAACAGAACTCTCCGACTCTGTTCTTGGCGTGCCTTCCTCACTTCGGGACTAACACACCGAACCGCGTGCCAGGCCTGATCCAAACCCTGGTCTCCTGCCTTCTGGCCGCCCTGGCCTTCCAGCAGCCACGACCGGATGCCAACCACGCATCTCTCCTCTCAAAGTAGCTGTCACTGACAGTGAGATTTCCAAGGCAGTTAAAATAACACTTTGAGTTTATTTCCTCGCTGTAGAAATTGATAACATTTTTTTAAATACTTGGTAAAATAAAGATTTTTCTCCAGAGTCTTTTGGCTGACTCCTTTCCTTGGTTTCAAATGTGTTCATAATTGCTCAGTGAAGCAATTATTATTTTTATAATGGCTGCTTTAAAATCTTTGTCAGATAATCCTAACACTTCTGTCAGCCCGCTGTTGGCATCCATCAATTGTCTTTTTCTCATTCTGCTTGAGATCTTCTCAGTTCTTGGTGAGACAAGTGATTTTCGACGGAAAACTGGACCTTTGGGCCATTGTGCTGTAAGACACTGGATCTTCCTTTAATCTTCTTCAACTTCCTCTGACACAGCTCGAACATAAGAAATGTAGTAGGAGTAGCGGCCAAGGTTCCCCCCAGCAACCCCACCTCTTGGCCTCTGTCGACACTGGAGGGGGTTACTCCTAGTTACTGTTGGGCAAGGCTGGGAGTTCTGACTCCCTACTGGATTCCACTGATACCCCCTGTCTGTGAGGCATTGGATTTCTCCCTACTGCTCCCCATAAGGCCTCCACTGATTGGGGGGAACCTTATTATAAGTGGGCAGTGGTGAAAGTCCACTCCATTAGGTCTCCCCTGACTCCAACCCAGGGGAGGAGGAAGCCTGCCTCAGTACCACCAAGGAGGAATGGAAGTTCCAGTGTCTTAGTGGAACTTCTGGGACGTCGCTCCCATTAAAAAGGGCAGGGATTCTGTGCTAGCCTCGCTGGGTTAAACAAAACCAGAGCACCTGGTTATAGTTGTGAAGGTGGAAAGCTCGCCTCCCCTCTGGGCCTTTGCTAATGTGGGTGAGGTGAGGCCACTGTGATTTCTGTTGTGTTGGCAGGAGTGAACCAATTATTACTTATTGTGTAATAGTTTGCTGCCCTGCTAGGTTGCCCTTTTCCTGGTCCTTTGGCTAGAGAGAGCAGGCTTTTGGTAGGGCTATTTTTGTCCGTGCTGATTGGTGTTTGGGGACACCAGCTTCTTGAGACCTGAGTCCCAGAAACACGAAGCAAAAGGAAAACTCGCCACTGTGTCATTCCTCGGGTCCCAAGGTCCTTAACCAGTCAACTTTCTCGTCTCTTCTTTTCAGAATCATCTTAGGTTTGTTTTATCTATAACGCCCAAGGTTTTAATTGTACTTCGTGGGAGAAATACCAAAAGTATTTCTACTCCATCGTTCCTGTTTCTTTAATCTTAAAAACAAATAAAAGCAGTAATGTAGATACATGAAAATATATATCTATGCATGTGAAATATATATATTTAAAACACACACACACATATTAATTCCTACCATGGGAACACAAAATCCCATGTAATCTAGTTTAATTTGCCTCGATATTTAAGTAAATATGAATGGCTTGTGCTCAGAAAGATTCTCTTCAGAAAGCGTCAGAATCAGCTAAATATGGCTTGTCACTTTCTTTCAACATCTAATTAAACTCCTCACTGTCAGTCCTTTCTTGGTTACAAATCATCAGTGGTTCTCATTATATCTTTGTAAGGAGAAGCAGAGTGGTTCTTCCTGATGCCAACAGTTCAGAGCAATATGAAAGCAAGCTAAGATCTTACGTGGAACTTACATGGAATATACGTATGTATAGCTACATCTACATCTGTCCTTGGTAAGAGCAAATATTTAAAGTCATGGCAAATTCCCTTGAGTGTCCTTTAAGATAGAAGCATAATTTGTGTCTTTATGGAATCAACATTGAGAAGTATAAAGTAGAGATGTCTCCCACAAAAGCACTCCCAAGCAGCATAGATCTCACCCAGAAAAACAGGCAGAGTAGTAAAAGAAGCACCCCACTGAAGGTCAGGAGTCTGGATTTGCTATTAGAATCACAGTTAAATTCATCTGACATAACCAGTTGTTGGCCTGAGCTGCTTGGTATCCCACACTTGGTTTTTACATCTGCCAGGCAACCCCCCGGGGTGGGGTGCAGGGAGAGAAATGTCCATATGTAGTGATACAGCCATAAAGTAAAGTATGAGAAAAGAGAATGAGCCTCCAAGACTGGCCATGGGTCTCCCACAATTGAATCACCAGACCTGCCTTCTAAGCATTGGCTGCCTCCCCATCTGTCCACACTCACTTGGGATGCAGAGCAGAGCCCCCCATCTGTCCACACCTACTTGGGAGACTCAGCTCTAGGAAGCTGAGAGATCTCTCTGTAACAGTCAACACAAGTTCATCTCTGACCATGGCAGTGGCAGCTTCGTCCTCCTTGTAAAGAGCTTTGAGACCACAGAGGAGACTCGACTTTCCCCTACATGGCAGATGAATCTGGTTTCCAGCCCTGACAAATCACAATTGAACTTCAGCACACGCAGAATGAGTGAACAAATGTAGCTTGTGGGAGGCCCCATCGCATGTCTGCCTTGATGCAACCTCTTTAATTCAGCCTCACTCCCTCAAGCACCACACCAACCCATACAAACAGACCCTACATTCATAAACGTAGCCCAGGAAACTCCATCCCACCCTGCCTCCAACACCACCGTCCTGCTTAACCCTGAATGCTATTGTTGAGGTTAAAGCACATGGATGCTGGGATTTAACATGCAACTCCTTCTAGAAGACTCTGACCAGCTTTGCCTTCCTGGTTCTCCACCTACCTTCCCCACTCCCTCCCCCACCAGTGGGACTTCAGATAGGACCTCACCCTAGCTCCCAGCCATCTGAGCACAACCGGACTACATGTGGCTTCTCTGAACCTCAGCTTCTTCATCTGTAAATGATATGTTATGTCACCTCAAAGACTTGTTGAATGCCTTGATGAGATACTGCATGTCAATGATCTAGCACGGTCCTTGGTGCATAACATAGCCTGTCCCTTATCTTTATCTTTGTCCCTGTCTCTACACCTGTCTCTGTATCTCTATCATTTCTCTCTATCTCTGATGGTCTCCGGGGAATTATGCTTCGTTCTAGGCAGCACTCACTTGCAGAAGGGCCTGGGTGAAGTAGAGCATCCCAAGGAAAATCAGCCCTAGATGGAGAAAACAGTGATATTAATAACCATTCCCAAATACCTGCATGCCAGACGTTGTACTAGGGAACTTACAGTCATTTTTGTTGTTTGTGCTTGATAAAAGACTAAAAGGCAGCTACTACTATCCTTATTTTCCTATTAAAGAAGCAGAGACAGGAAAAAAGTCTACCTGCCCAATATCGGAGTCCAGAGGGGCAGAAATGGGATTCAGTTTCCCAGGTCAGTCGGATTCCAAAGTCTTTCCACTACATGCCTCTGCTTCCTGCCATACGACGTGAAGGCTAAGTGAGGGGACGGGGAATATATCTAGGCTATCAGAGTAGGAGGAGGAAGGGTTCGACATCCAGAAGTCTCGAATAGCTCGTCCTTCTCCAAAGTTCTATGATGTAATGACCACCAGGAAATGCAACCAAACTAGAGGAAACTGTACTCTGTGACCCTGCTCTGGGTGAGGTTCTAGCTCCAGCAACTTGACCATTGGTGGGTTTGTGCTTTGCTTTGTTTCTGGTTTTTTGCCACCAACTTTACTTTCTTCTCTACATGCCATAAAAGGAAAGTTCTCTTCTTCCCCTGACACATGCTCAGTACATTTATGAAGTGCTGATTTTCAGAGAAAATAGGTCCTGTCATTAAGAATTGCTAGGAAGCCTGTAGGTAGACCCACTGGTCAGACAGACAAAGGGGGGACGAAGCAGTACCTGAGACGGCCCCTAATAATACCAATGATCGCCAATGCTTGGTGCCTGCCTGCTGCGGGCCAGCCCCTGCTCTATGTACTTTACATGTATTGGCTCATATCACTCTCATTACAACCCCACAGCAGTTTCTAAATAATATTCTGTGTTTCTGATTTCATGGCTTCTGGAATAGTCTTGCCCTGGGTGTATGATTTTTAAGATCAAATGATACCTCATTTTTAAAATGAAGACAAATCCTTTCAAACTTATTTTTTTTTTCAGTATGGCCTCTAACGGTGTGGACTCTGAAGCCAGCATTGCCTGCCTGGGTTTTAATCTCAGCTCGACCACTTCCTACCATATGACTTGAGGATAAAATAATATTTACCAATAAGTTTATTAGGAGAAGAGGAAATTTAAGTAAATTGCCCAAAGGTCCACAACAGTGACAGAGCTGGGACTTCAACCCTAGTCGAGTCGGGTTGTCTCGTGTCTCCATTCTATAATGGGACTGTTGGTGTTAGCTTGGTCCTACCGGCATGTCCTCACAGAAAAATCTCTTTCCACTCTACCTAAAAGCAAATGGGGGCACCTGGGTGGCTCAGATAGTTGAGCGTCTGCCTTTAGCTCAGGTCATGATCCTGGGGTCCTGAGATCGAGTCCTGCATCCGGCTCCCATTGGGAAGCCTGCTTCTCCCTCTGTCTCTCTCTCTCTGTGTCTCTCATGAATAAATAAATATTTTTTTTTTGAGTAAAGCCATAGAAGTTTATTAAGTGAAGATATAGAAAAAGCTCTCAGGAGTGAGAGGGGTCCCTACAGGGTTGCCCTAAATAAATAAAATCTTAAAAATAAATAAATAAAAGCAAATGGAAGTCCAGATCCACAGGACTTTGGAAGCCTGGGAAAGGAGGTTGACTTTTCGAGTGAGTGAGAGGGAATTCAGTACAGTGTTTTGTGCAGAAAAGTGATGTGGTTTGATTTAGGACTTTTTTTTAAGATTTTATTTATTTATTGGAGAGAAAGAAAGAGAGAGAGCATGAGCAGGGGGAGGGCCAAAGGGAGAGGAAGAAGCAGACTCCCCGCTGAGCAGGGAGCCCGATGCGGGACTCAATCCCAAGACCCCGGGATCGTGACCTGAGCCGAAGGCAGACGCTTAACTGACTGAGCCACCCAGATGCCCCTGATGTTGGCTTTAAAAAACTATTCTGGTCCCTGTATTGTAATTGGATGTAAAGAGAGAAGCAAGGAAAAGAGTTTGGAGACTGTTAACATAATCCCAGGAAGGATGATGGTTGCCTGGACCGAGACAGTAGCAGCTCCAGAAGTGAGAAGTGATCGGTTTCAGGGAGAGACCACAGAATATGCTGGAAGGCCAGATGTGGGGTCTGTGAAGAAAAGAGATGTCAAACAGGACACCTGAGCAAGTGTCAGACTACACCTTTAGGCTAGCCAACACCTTAGCATTCAACTATTCCAACCCATACACTCAGAGTTTTGTGAGAAAACGGTGACCCAGAGAGACGAAGCGCCTGTCCTAGTCACATAAGAAATTCGAGTCTAGAGTAGGGTTTCCCGGATCCCAGCCCTCTGCCCTGTCCTCTTTCCTCGTTGGTATCCTCAAAGTTGACTTCTTTACGCTGGAGAATTTGTCATAGGCAGTATTCCCTGATGCTCTGGCTGCAGAGAAATGGGTATCTGCAAAGGAGAATAAGAATTAGGAAATTAATGAATTTGCGTTTTTTAAAATGATGTCTTCATCATTTTTTACAAGATTTTATTTATTTATTTGAGAGAGGAGAGAGCACACATACACACACGGGTGGAGGGGCAGAGGGAGAAGGAGAGAGAGAAAATCTTGAGCAGACTCCCCACTGAGCGTGAAGAGCTCCACCTCACGACCCACAAGATCACGACCTAGGCTGAAATCAAGAGTCAGACGCTTAACCCACTGAGGCACCCCAGGCACCCCGGTCTTCATCTATTTTTTAAATAGTTTTTCAAGAATAGTTTTAGACTTACAGAAAACTACAGAGTTCCAAATACCCCACACCTGGTTTCCCCTATTTGTAGTCTCTTATATCAATATGATAGATTTGTCACAATTAGAAAGCCAAAACTGATACTCTATTATTAACTAAAGTTCATATTTTATTAAGTTTTCCTTTGTTTTTCGCTCATACCCTTGTCCTATGCCAGGATCTGACCCAGGGCACCTCATTATGTTTAGCCATCATATTGCCTTAGACTCCCCTGGCTGTGACAGTTTCTCAGACCATCCTTGTTTTTGATGACCTGGACAGTTGTGAGGTGTACTGGTGGCGTTTTATGTAGGGTGTCCCTCAACTGGAGTTTATCTGACATTTTTCTCATAGTTAGAGGGGTTATATGTTTTTAGGAGGAAGACCACATAAGTGACATTCCGTCACTTCACATCAAGGGTACATACTATCGGTGAGGTCTATCCCTGTGGATGTTAACCTCAATCCCCTGGCTGAGAGAGTATTTATCAGATCCCCACCCTGCTAATTACTCTGTTATTCCCCCTTTCCATCCTGTCCTCCTTGGAAGGAAGTCACTATGTGCAGGCCACACTTGAGCAGGAAGTTGTTCTCAAACTCCTCGAGGGTTGAATATCTACATAAATCATTTGGAATTCTTCTGCATCGCTTTGTCTATTCTTCTCTTACTTGTTTATTTATCTACCTGTTTATTACCTCTCTATGGACTGGGCAGGACAACAACAATGTCTGCCACATTGGACGCAGAAAACAGATGGATGAACTTTTTATGGTTGACAACACACATTTGTCCACGCAAGAACTTGTACATGAGCGTTCACAGCATCGTTATTCAGAATAGCCAAAAGGGGGAAACAACCCAAATGTCCACCAATGGACAAATGGATAAACAGAATGTGATATAGTTATACCATGGAATATTATTTGGCCTTGAAAAGGAATGAAGTGCTGGTATAAGCTACAACATAGATGAACCTTGAAAACATGCTAAGGGGAATAAACTAGTCACAAAAGACAAGATATTGTGGGATTCCATTTATATAAAGTGTCCAGAACAGGGAAATCTGTAGAGACAGAAAGTAGATTGGATTTGCTTCAGGCTGGGGCAATGGGATAGGGAGCTCCCTAGCTAAAAGACGGAAGCTAAAAGATCTAGGATTCCCTTGCGAGGTGAGAAAATGTTCCAAGATTGACTGTGGTGATGGTTGCACACATCTGTGAATACACAAAAACTGCTGAATAATATACTTTAAGTGAGTAAATTGTATGGTATGTGAATTATATTTCAATAAAGCTGTTTTTTTTTTTAATTGTAATAGCATGCAAGTTGAGAAATATAATCTGGTCTCCCTTATTCTCACATGAAGCTAGATAGTACTTTAATTTGGATTCCTGGTTATCTTTGATATGGTAATGAACAGAAACACAGACCCTTTCAAAATGTTGGACAACAATTCAAAAATATTCGTATTTCGTTCTAGAAAACAGTACAGCGATTTTGAGATAGTTGATTCCTCTTTCTAATTATGTTTCACATAGGTACAATTTACCTTCCTTGATTTCATAAAAAAAAAAACATACAATGGGGAGGATGGAAAAGACATTTTCTAAATGGAAGTCAAGTGGAGATAAAATGTGCTTTAAATAATTCACAATGAGGAAGAGCTACATGTGACTAATGGACAGTTGAACACACATAGACATATACACACCATAGCACAAAATGTTTCACCCTTAAATTCAGCTGACTCTCTCTCTTTCTCCTTCCTTGGTCTTCCTTCATTAGCTTGATTACCACCTCAGCTATGAATAAATGACTCCACACTGTTCAGCCTTAGGCTCAATGAAATGGGCTATTTAAATATTAAATGGAGCCAGATAGACATAAGGGGAGATACAGCTCTAAGCGTATGAATTTGAACTTTTTGGCAGATTCTGACCAGCAAATACAGAATGCTCTTACTGAGGAGAAATTAGCTCATCATTTGTCTGTGGAGTTGGCCCAAGGCAACCACTTATTTCCAAGTTCCATCTGCAGCCCTGCCATCCCCATAAAATGGGGTTGGCGTTCTCCCAGAAACAAGTTTTCCAAGAGGACTCAAGGAATTGCCTCCAGTGATTCACACAACCTGGTGCCCTGCACCTTCCTCAAAGTAGGACTCATCGAAAGACAACAAAAGCTTTCTGCTGGGTTGGGAAGTCGGGGGGAGGGAAACAGCCCCACTGACTGAGCCAACAAAGGAGGTGACCGAGGTGTGCAAAAGGAAATATTTTCCCTCTAATCAAATCATATGCCACAGAGACAGGAGGAGAGAGCAACTGGTTCCAGCGTCAACATGAGGGGCCGATACCTGTCAGAACACTTGAGAAAAAGAAGGAAATCTTCCAGGACAGAGTCTTGTTATTCCCTAAGAAGACTGGCAGCTGTTGGAGGCTGGTGCTCCATTTCACAGAGCTCCATCCCGAGCTGGACTCTCCGTTCTGGGCTCTGATACGGTGAGGAAGTGAGGGAGGGCCAGCTGAGAAGACAAGTCAGCTAATGAAGAGTTCCAGGCCCAGTATTCTGGACCACTGTTCCTGACTGGCATCTGCCAAGTTTTCTCCCCATTCTCCTCTCTTCCCAATCCACTTTTCCCAACCCTCGGCACCACTCAGACTTTTCAGGTCAGTCCTCATTTCTAATGCTCTTTGCCATGACACCATAAACAATCAAAATTGCTGGCAATTCTAACCTTTTATCACCCAAACTCCATCTCTTAGACTATTTCCTGCACCTAGAAATGGATGAGAAGCCAGTGTCATATTGGTACCACACACCTCTGCTTGGAGGACCTGACAGTAGACAGAAGGGAAGCATGCAAGTGAGTTTTGTCTCCTAGAGACTCCTCCTTTTTCTTTGGTGTCAGAGGAATCTATCAGCTTGCTGAGCAGAGACCACCATAACTGTGAAATGCTGGGTCATGGAGGCAAATGATAGGGTGGACTAAAGAAAACCAATGTTAATACTCAAGAGATGATAGCTTCCGAGTATCAATATTGTCTCTGTTGGCATGTTCAATAAAAAAAAGGAATCACGTGCAAATCTGGAATAACCTCTTCCTGCCACCCCCCATACTCTAAATACTTGAACACCACTCTTAGGAAAACTCCCAAGGGATACTCTTGCTGAAACTCCCCCTTCCCATCCCCTTTCCTTCAACCCAACATTTGGCACCATCCACTTCATTAAATGGCACTTTCTAGGAGTTCGGCAGATATTTCTGTTCGCTCACCCTAGGAAATCCATCTGCCAGATGCTGTGGCCTTATTATTTTATTGACATTTTATTAGAGAGCTTGTCACTGACACAGAAAACATTAGTCTCACATACAAAACAAACAAAACCCCCACAGAGCTACAGAATCCCCAGTTACCTCTTTGGTAACCTAAGGGTTAACTCACCACTTCCTTCTCTCTCCTCTTTGTAGAAAAGGTCTCCAAATTTCCTAGCAGCTATTCAAGGCCCTATGTGATTGTCCCCTTCTTACATTTCCAGCTTTTTTTCCCTACCACTCTCCCTAATATCAAGAGCTGTGGCTGAGCAGGGCAGCTCAGCATTTCCTGAGCACACTCACTTCTTTCTCACCACCGTGCCTTTGCATACGCAGTTTCTTCCTTCCACCAAGAGTGCCTTCTCAAATTCCACCAATTAAAATCCTACCTATCCCTCAAAATCCAGTTCAAAAACCAGTTCATCGAGGAAATCGTCCCCGATCTACATTCCCCGACTCCCTCCTACTGTAATGATTCTCTTTCCCCCGTGGCCGTATCAGTATACAGGATTATCACATTCGCCTAACAGTCATCCACAGTTAATTGCCAGCAAGTATTTCTCTTATTCAAAACATACATTTTAAGGAACTTTAACTTGACTATCTTTATAATTATCATGGTACCTAGAAAGTCACCTTGCCTAGAACACTTAGCAAATTTATGTGACAAACTGACAGTAGGTAGGACTGGACCTCCAGATTTTATGAATATTTAATGAGAAGGGATGAAAAATTTTGTATAAAACTTGTATAATTTGTATGAAATACCTTCTTTTCTTTCAGACCAACTAACTCAGGCTTTGAAAAATAGTATGTTGTATTTTTTTGTGATCGTTCTGTTGGGGGTCACAGGATTAGATCTCATGGGGAGAGGTAAAAGACCCTTGAAAAGAGGGTCTTTATTTGGGTTGCTTCACACTGGGAAAAGGGAATAATTCTCGGTCAGGGAATGAGGAATCGGAAGGTAGGTCTTAGTCTGGCATGAGGGAGAAAACCCCTTTCTCTTTTGCAGCCAGAAGAGAGCAGGGCTCACACCTGGATACGGAGATGCCTACTCTAGCAAGTCCAGAGGTGGTAGGTGAGCTCCCCATGGCCACATAGATGTTAGCTACACATGAGGCAGACAACAGATCTGATACAGGCCCCCGCAGACATTCTGGCCCTGTACAGTGTGGCTATTTCCTTTCCATTATCCTCAAACTTTGATATATTTTTGTTACCAATCTGTTGCACAATGTAAAATTAGAGGGAAAGCCAATCTCACACTTGAGATGAAGAGAACAGAGGAAGAGCAATACAATAAGGACAGAGTCCCTATAGTCAAAGGGATTGTCACAACAGTGGTAACTCAGCATAGACGGGATCCCAGGGGGAATACAGGGAGCTGGAGGAGGTAATGGAGCGCACATAGCGTGCTCAGCTTTTTCCATCAGGTGTTCTCAAAATGGTTGATAGCTATAATTTGTTCAAGCTACTGCGAACACACATCAGAAGTTAGCACAAGTCATGGAGGTGCCATTAAACGTAACACAAGTACCCAGGATGGTTTTAGCGTTTTTCTTTAGGGAATAGATTACTTGAAAGAAAGATGTCTCAGAAGTCAACACCAGATTAGGTGAAAGATAATGAACCGCAGAATGTGTATCAAAGAACAACTCAAATCAATTTCTGAAATTTATGTGCCAAAAATTGATTTTTTAAGAAACGAAGTCCAGATTGTTCCACAGTTAGGTACCATTGGCATTGCCCTCAGCCTTGGGCTGTCTCTTAAAGTAACTACACATTTGACAATATTGAACAAGAATTTATTGAGTATCTACTGTGGGCTCTGACCGTACATTGAGAGATAGATTCCTTAGATTATTAAAACAAAATCCCTTATTTTGAGGAGCATGTAATTTAGTGAAGAATATGGACTCCTTAGCAAATGATTAGAAAATAATTTGGTAACTGCACTGATTGGGATATGCGAAGGATAATATAAAAGTTCCAAAGGAAAGCTAGTTATCGAATGGTGACTTTCTGGTGACAAATCTACAAAACTTCTTGCTTTCATATATTTCACACTGAATTAATTTGTTTTTAAGTTATGTGAATACACTTTCTTAAAAAAAGATTGATTGATTGATTGATTGATTGATTTTAGGGAGAGAGTATGCATGTATGCTGGGGGAGGAGTGGAGGGAGAGAATCTTCAAACAGACTCCCGGCTGAGTGTGGAGCCCAGTGCGGGGCCCAATCTCATGACCCATGAGATCATGACCTGAGCTAAAGCTAAGAGTTGGACACTTACCCAACCGAGCCACCCAGTTTATGTGAATAGATTTTTCAATTGCTTGCAATTACTTTGCTACCATCCCAACCAGTGACATACCTGCTTTTGTGGCTGGAGTCTTCTTATAATTAATTAAGTTCCAAGTATCATCTGGAAGTTCTAAAAAAGCTGGGCACTCACAGAATGGTGGAGTGAGGACCTTGGTAAGTCCTCCTTTAAAAAGCACTGCTAAAACAAAATTATCAATAGCAATCATTTCAGAACTCTAGAAATTAGCCAAAGTCATACAACAGATTGAAAAGAATTTACTGAAGAAAACTCCTGACCCTCAGTAAGAACAGTGGGGTCTGTATCATTTTCATCTGGAGCTGTTCCCACCCCATCCCCCCAAGTTCATGCTATAATTAACTATGAAGACAGGCAGCCTCACCGCCATGGAGAGGGCTGATCTGATTTGAAGTTCCCCAGAAAAATCTTATACCCTGGGGCATTGTCAAAAACAATAGCAATCAATAGCAAACAATTGGGAAGGCCAATATTGCAGCTGCCTAAGGCTACAATACTGGTTGGGAAAAGCAACATATCAGACAAAAATTTAGAAGGAATATTTAGGGAAATGAGACAGCCATGGGGGTTTTGAAAATCTCCAAGGGATCTGGAAGATTATGCACATGTACAAGGATGCATGCACGTTGAGAAAAGAGGGTCCCAGGGCCGCTAAATGAAGCAGAGATAGAATGGTGAACCCTCTAAGCTTTGGATGTGTGCACATACCCACACAGATCTCTTGGCAATGGGTGGAGAGCCTTGCTGGCTCAAGATGTTTAAGGTAAACTTCTAACCAATCATTAGATAACCATTCAGTGATGCTGAGCCGGAATCGACTGCTAGGATGCCTGGCTTAAACATAAAAACAAAACCGAGAACCCGATCTTTAGTGGCCACTTTAGTGGCCACACATTGAGCAGATTCTATCAGTCCAGGAAAGTCACTAAACAAACAAAACAGCAAAAACAACAACCCCTCGGGAGGATACAAAATCCAGATGTTACAGTATATTATCTAAAATGTTGAAACAGGAACCAGTAGCTCACACATGGGAAAATAAGCAGTGAATAGAAACTGTCTCTAAGAGAGCCCAGATGTTGGACTTAGTACAGAGACTTCAAATTTACTATTATAAATCTGTCCAAAGAGTGAAAAAGAAACCGTGTTTAAATAATTAAATGAAAGTATTATAATAATGCTTCAAGTAGAGAATATCGATAAAGAAATAGAAATTATTAAAGAAAAAGAGCCAAAAAAAGTTCTGGAGTTGAAAAGTGCAATAACAAAAATGAAAAATTCACTAGAGGTATTCAAAACCAGATTTGAACTGGCAGCAGAATCAGCAAACTTGAAGATTCATAAGAAGAGATGATCCAATCTGAAGTATATAAAGAAAAAGAATGAAGAAAAATCCACAGTGTACCAGAGACCTGTGAGATACCAATCTTCACATAATAGAGTCCTCAAAGGGGGGAAAGAAAAAGAGAGAAAGAGAGAGAGAAAGGGCCTGAAAAAAATACTCAAAGAAATAATGTCTGAATACTTCCCAACTTTGATTTTTAAAAACATTCACCCACACAGCCAAAAACTCAGCAAATCTCAAGTAGGATAAACTCAGAAGAGAATCATACCTTGATGCACCATGGTCAAACTGTGCAAAGACAAAGGGGCTCAAGAACAAACAACTGTCAACCAAAAATTCTATATCCAACAAAACCATCCTTCAGAAATGAAGGCAAAATAAAGATATTTCCAGATAAGCAGAAGCCAAGAGAACTTACTGATAGCAGACCTGCCTTACATGAACTAGTAAAGGATGTTCTTTAGGCCGAAAAGAAATGGTAACTTGAATCCACACGAACCAATACAAATAATTATGTAGGAAAATTGAAAAGACAATATAAATATTTTTTTTTTACTCTTAACTGTTTTAAAAGACACTATATGAAATAATGAGTATAAAACTGAAAAAAATGATGATCCCAATATCTCTCCTTGTCGATCTCCAGTGAGGATCATGGCTCTGGTGTGTAGATCTGGGTATCCTTGTTAGGGTTGAGACCTGTGAGGTCAAGGCCACTCAAAGACAGCAAACAGCAAAAACAGAAGCAAAGAACCTCTGCTCAAGAATTAGAGCTTACCTACACTGCTGTCCACCTGTGGGGTCCTCTCTAACCTCAAGGGACATGTACTTTCTCCAGAAGACTTCTCTTGTCTGAACCACATACTTTTCAAAATCTACCCTATCAGACCCTACTGAGCAGTTAGATTCCTGATCTTAGTCATTTTGGTCACCTTGGTCACTTTGATGTCCTTACCTTGGTTTGGCCGAGCTTATTTTAATTCCCAAGCAACCAAATAGTTGAAGAGGAAAAGCTAAGATACGTGTAGGATCTCTACGAAAACTTGTCTGTCGTATTCCTCTCTGTATATTTGACACATAAAGTTGGAATGAATATTGGTTGGGTGAAGAAATAAAAGTCAGACAGTGAAGAGGTCATGGAGGGTTTCTCAAAAAAAAAAATGTCATAAGCTTTCAGTGATTATGGACATTTTGAGAAGCAACAGTAAATGATAGTCTAAAACTATCTTTCTCCACATTATCCTTTCTTACACCTTATCTGTTACCTCACCCTTATTTTTCCTGTCAGTCTGCAGTTAATATCATTTAGATCTGTGGAGATGACAGGACAGAAAAAGAAAAGCTGGTGGCTTGGGAAGCTGGCAAAACTGGAGGGAGAAAACCCTGGAGACTGCTAGATCTTTCTGTTTGAGAACCTGCAGTTTTCCATTTCTCTGCTCTTTCTCTGTATCAGAACCTTTGACCTCTTGATGAGCCCTACCCTCCCGCTTGAGAAACATTACTTTCAGTCACTGCTGCTAGAAATTAGAAACATTCACACAAGGAAGATAGATGATCTAGGAGAGATGCCAAAAAAGGAAAATAATGCATACCATCAAAAGCAAAGTACAATCTGACCATTTAATTTGGATTTTTGTATTAAATGGTTATTGGTGATTACACTGCAGTTCCTTTTAAATGCATCTGTTGAGAATTCATTGCTCTTAGCTCCTATTTCCTCTACGCTTTTCATCTCTGCATTTAGGAGGAAGCAGACTGGAGGTGTTAACTCAGGTTACTGTGGCAACTATTCCTCAGAAGCTGGCGCTGAAGACCAAGGGAGCAGGGTGGAAAAGGAGGAGCAGAGGTGCCTTCAAACTGGTTACCAATCCAGAAGATGGCTGGGAAAGGGGCCTCAAAGGGGTCTATCAGAGAGGCAGTATCCCTCCAGGGACGGCAGATACTCCCTCAACCTCTCACTGACCTCCAGCACTCCAGTGCTTTAGCATGGGCTAAAAGAATTAACAAGTCAAAGCAACTGAAACAGGGGGGGAGTCAGAGGGCCAGCTGAAAGGGAACGGTTCCAACTTCTCTTTTTGATGTAAACTTCTTCAGAATGACTCTGCTACAGCAGAGTTTCCTAGAACACACTAGGCCTGTTCCACTGCCCTCTGAAATGTGAGACATACATATGCAAGATATGTCAAGGACAGGGCTGTACTCTGTGCTCCACACCATCTGGAGGCATTAGCATGAGTGAATCCACTTGTCTTTTTGTCCTTTTGTGAATTCATTTTCCAAACTTATGCATCCTGTTTCAGGCTGTTCATGCACGACAAATTTGATTTTAGAAAAATCTAAGACCATCCGAACCCATAGTTCTCTCTTCACTCTCATGCCAGAGAAAAAAAATAAATTAATCTTTGACCTAGTGACAGAGCCATCCTCTGCACACATGACTGGTTTGATTACTATGATAGTCGAGAAACTCGTTTGACTTATTTTTAACCGACTAAACTTTTACAGAGATTGAACTAGTGGGCAAAAGCGTACGTGTCTTCCTAAATGAGACCCATAAGGCCCTTTCTTCTGCTTCTGCACATAGCAACCAATATGAACATCCCTGGTTGGTGAGGACAAGTCTGGGCTCCCCAAATAAATATTTCTGTACAAAGTGAAATACACACTTCACTCAGAGAAAAGAATTTTCAAATGGATACACTGATCCCAGAGTTTATGGTACCACCATATTAAAAGCAATTCAAAGATTTGATAGACCACATGAAGAACTTGAAGATACTTTTGATGCTTAGGAAGAGATTGTGTTAAGGAACAGTAAGGAAATTAAATGTTGTAGCTTCTAGAGCCTTGCTCCATCCAAATAAAGGGATGAAATGAACAGTTACTCGGATCCTTAATGTCCACCGCTGGGCAGAGCTTGGGAGTGCACAGACTAAGATCTCTGCTATTCCTCTGTGTAGGTGTGTGGCCTTAGGAAAGTTGTTCAGTCTCTCTGAACCTGTTTCCTGAGCTATGAAATGAAGAGAATAATGGCGCCCACTTCAGGAGGATGTAATAAGAGCTGAAGAAGATGGCGTTTGTAAAGCCTACAGGTGTGCTGGAGCAGCCGTTACTGGATTGAGAGAACCATGCTTCTCTTCCCAGGTCTTATCCTCAAGTCTTCCCAACTTTGGTAGCTTGACCTTGGCCATGGTGGGAGCATTTACACCACAGAAACTGGCGATACTACAGAGCAGGGCTTTGTTTTTAGCTTCACAAAGGCAGTTCACTGGCACACGACCGAGTCTGCCTGACAGTCCACGCTTAGTTGTAGCTGCTTGTCACGCAACGGTGACGGCCCTCAGTATCTGTAAAACACCCAGAGTTCTGAGCTAATCCGTTTAGACCTGGACACAAGAGAAAACCAGCTGTAAGTGAACTCACTCAGCTTCCCCTGACGGGGTGGCTGGGTTGCAGAGTGGTAACCTCACTAACACTTCCAGTGGTCACACAGGAGATTGAAAGAGAGTACGTGGTCTGTGGTCAACACAGACCCTTTCAAAGAGAACAGTGATGCAAAACAAGCCTTGCCTGCACACGAATGGTGGCCCGGAAGGGGAGTCAAGACTCCGACGGTGGAAAGTGGACGCTCATCTCTGAAGAGGAGAGTTTCAGCTTCCACCTTAATATAATGTGAAGCGAGACCGTGTCCCTAGGAAACTGAGAGCCAAACCGTATGCTCTTGTGCTTGTAGAGAAGGAAAGAGACTTCCTGCAACTGCAAATCTCAGGAAATAGGTCTTATCCCCGAGTACTGATCCATATGACCTTCTGCAAGCAAAACTGGCAGGTCCGCAGTGAGACCACCTGTTTCTGAGTTCATGATGAGACCACATCTGTCCTCGTACTTGTCTCCCCACAACTCATTTACCGGCGGTCACTGATGAGGGTGAGAGGAAAAGATTTTAGTTACCAACACGTTTCTCTCTCTCTTCTCCCCTCTTCCCTCTGTCCCATCTTTCTCTCTCTTTTTTAGTTTCTCTCCAAATCTAGCAAAGAACTAACTAGCAGAGAGAAAGTGATGTTCTGACCTTGGTTAGGTGGGCAGTAAGACAGCCTGGCAGGGGAAGGTAAATCCCAGAGGCCTTACGGATGGCAGGAGGCCGAGTACCACCTAAAGTGAGATGTCTAAGTTGTCAGCCCTGAGAGGCATAGCAGCAACGAACGATTAACATCAGTTGTTATTTTGACACAGGCAGAGTTACGAGTCCCTCTTCGTTTTGTTTTTTTTTTCTCAGAAATATGTCCTATGGGTCGCAGTTTGCAAGAGAACATTCGTGCCCCTGCTCCCAGAAATAATTCCAGCGGACACCTGTAGAGTTTTACCTTCTCAACATCCTATCTGGCCTCGTGGCAACCGGCAGCATTCTTTCCTCAGAGGAATGCCCCTCCTGTTGCATGAAGTTCCAGTGGGGGCCGCACATCAGAGGCCTTCTCATCCACCCATGCTTACACCGGCGGACCCGTCCGAGCCCGGCCAACCAGATCCTCCGTCCTGGGCATAGGAATCCTGATGGGGACCCAGGGACCTGAAAGCTACTGCAGCTGAGTCATCCCGTGTTTGCCTCCCCTGGTTCCTGCTGATGACCACCATAGGGCTCTGTGGGTTTCTCTACCAGGCGTCCAGCAACTCACCTAGTTCCAGTTTTTCCCTCCGAGGCCAGGTTGTTCAAACTTTCTTTCAGTTTCCTCCCAATAAATTTCTGTTTCTTAAGGTGCGTCTTTGTTGCTTTTAGCCAAACACTCTGATGTAATAACTCAACATGCCTACTTTTCAGGGAACCATATCTTCTCCATTTATTCATTCAATAAAATGATCGCGTACCATATCTTGGTAAAGTTTGAGATGTGTTCGATTTTTTTGTCATAAAGGTAATACATGCATATAAAATTTAAACAACAGAGCAATACACTAAGTAGAATGCACATATGTCCAGGAAAGCCACCTCTCTTATAGAATAAGCAAGCACTGCACAATACAGGCTGATGTATAGTTATCCAAAATTTTCTGAAAATGGGGTCATATTATAAATACTGTTGTGAAACTCATGGTTTCCTTTTAACAATAGAACAGTAATATCGTTCCACATCAGTATCCGTAGATCTACATCATTCTTTTAAATGGTTGTGTATTATTTTATTTTATAGATTGTTTTAAGGTGAGGACTTTCACTCAGTGCTGGTGGGAATGCAAAATGGCACAGCCACCTTGGAAGATAGTTTGGCGGGTACTTAGAGAACTAAACATATCCTTGCCATACAACCCAGAAGTTGTGCTCCTTGGCATTTACCCAAAGGAGTGGAAAACATATGTCCATACAGAAATCTTCACACAGACATTTATAGCAGCTTTATTCATAACTGCCAAAACTTGGGAGCAACCAACATGTTCTTCAGTAGGCAAATGGATAATAAACAGTATATATCCAGGCAATGGAATACGATCCAGGGCTAAAAAGAAATGAACTATCAAGCCTTGAAGAGACATGAAGGAAACTTAAATACATATTGCTAAGCAAAAGAACCTAATTTCAGGGGCGCCTGAGTGGCACAGTCGGTTCAGCGTCTGACTCTTGGTTTTAGCTCAGCTCATGATCTCAGGGTTGTGAGATCGAGTCACGCAAGTCTGCTTGGGATTCTCTCTCCCTTTTGCTCTGCCCCTCCTGCTCCTGTTCTCTCTCTCTCTCTCTCAAACAAATAAATCTTTTTTTAAAGAAAAGAGAAGCTAATTTGAAATGGCTACATACTAAATGATTCCAACTGTATGACATTCTGGAAAAAGTAAAACTATGGAAACAATAAAATGATCAGTGGTTGCCACAAGTTAGCAGGGACTCAGGGATGAATAGGCATGGTAGAGAGATTCTTTTAGGGCAGTAAAAATATTCTGTATGATACTATAATGGTGGATACATGTCATTACACATTTGTCCAAAGCCATAGAAGGTACAACACCAAGTGTGAACCCTAATGTAAATCATGGTTTTACAGTCTGGGTTGTCCTGATGTGTCCATGTAGGTTCATCAACTGTAACAAATGTATTACTCTAGTGGGGGATGTTGATCGTGGCAGGAAGAAAGGAAGGAAGGAAGGAAGGAAGGAAGGAAGAGAAGGAGGGAAGGAGGGAGGGGGAAAGCCAGCCAACCAGGCTCCTGGCAGGGGTGGGGGTGAGGGGGCAGGGGGCATTATGAAGACTTTGGTTAATGTGTGCTCCCAGCTGTGTGGACCTGCTAGTCTCTTTCACAACTGCTGGCTAACGCCTTCTCCCAGCCTCTTCTTGGGAATGTGATCCTTTTCATATGTACTCGGTGAGTGCACTAGATATGACCCCTTGATTGGAAGTGCTGAGATTTCTGAAAACAACCTAGGGAAAGATTGGATGCAGCCAGCCTTGGATGATGCTTTTTTTCTAGCGCTTGCCATTAGCTCAGGCTAAACTGACTCCATGTGGAGGACTTGGCTCCTGTGCTCTAGAGAAAGTGCCCCGAGTCCTGCTACTATTTGATATTCGGGCTCCAGAGTTGCTGGGTCTGGTCCTAACATTTGGTTTGTATTACACATATGTTGCACAGATCTGCTTGAGGGAATTATACTCTTCCTTTTAGGGTGGGCTCACTGAGAAGTCAAAGGGAGTCAAAAGAGGAATTGCTATTTGGACTCAAACATGGCCAACTGGTTGCTGACATGGCAGATAATACCGTAGAACCTGGTGACGCGGTCACCTTAGAGTTCATGAACCGAGGGAGAGAATGCTGGGAATCGTCTGGCATGAAAGCAGAAATCAGGGCCTCAGAGACAAGACAGGTAAAATACTGTGGTCCGAAATTCTAAAGGGGAGCATGGTTAATAGAAGATTACAGTTTCCAGAATAATTTAGATAATTCTAATAATGTAATCCCAAACAATCCCAGTGATGATTTCAGCGGGGCTGGGACAGGTAATTTGTGTGTGGTTTACTTAGTTGACATTTATTGAATTCTTAATGTATGCCAGGAAGCATGCAAAACCCTTTACAAATATTTTCTCACTCAATCCTCAGATGACTATATTTGTTGGGTACAGCTGTGATGTCCATTTCACAGACGAGAAAATCAAGTTTCACATGGTTACGTAAATTGGCCGAGGTCATACAACTGGTAGGTTTCCGAAATCTGGATTTGAACCTAGACAGCCTGGCCCCAGAGCTTTGGTCTTAACTATTATTGACACAAAAGACAGGCATAGACCTGAGAGGATACTATCAGGATGCATCAGGCCTCAGTGAAGCTAGAGATAATGAAATTACTAACTTTTTAACAATTTATATTCAAAGCAGCACAAAGAAGGCAAGAATAGGCCCATTTGGGGGCAAGCAAATTATACAGCTCAGGATGACAAACAGGTTTCCAAATCCAGGAAACAGACTGAGAGTACCTGGATCATGGTGCTGAAAATGTTTCTGAGGCGGTGTCCAGGCTGAGTTGGAAAGAGTGCTGACATTGATTACCAATATTTGCCAGGGGTACAGGAGTTGGGGAGGGGGAGCTGGTGTGCTGCGGCTTCGTCATTCCTGACAGAAGCCCCCAGGGTCAGAGAGAGAGAGAGAGAGAGAGAGAGAGAGCAGGATTCCTTCAAGGAGATAGGCAACAGTTGAAATAGATTTGTGGCCGGCATCAGAGAGGTCTAACCATGACGAGAGGTGTCTGTGCCAGGAGGTGGGTTGCAGGGGGTGTCAGGAGAGTCTGCACTCAAGTGGAAATACCAGCTCGTTCTTCAGAGCTGGGAGCCGAGTATCCAAGGGCAACTAGTAAAGGTGGAATCCCTTTTCCAGAAGAACAAGATCTTGGAAGAAATTAGGCAGTGACTCAGTGGCTTGGATTGTGGTCTCAAAGAAGAAAGCAAGAGCCAGAGGCATGGTCCCTAGAGGACAAGTGATGTTGGCCACCAGGCTGTTCTACACAGTCCTGGGCCTCTAGTCGGTAGCTGTCTCTCCGTCCAGGGTCTGAGATGGTTCTAGAACACAAAGAGGGACCACTGGGAATGAAGAGGCCTTGTTGGTTGGTGAAGCTTGAGAGAGGACAAGACAGGAAAGCAGTCTGCCTTTCTACCCAGTTGATGGAGAGAAAATGGGGTCAAGGCGGACAGGCCTGGAGGCTTTAGGAGGCAACTAATACCTTAAACTGTAGCAACAACTCACAGGACCTGTACTCAAAGCTGATGCAAACTGCACCAGCCCTCTTTCTGGAATCATGGCATCCAGCTTAAGGGGGAATAGCCCACATTTTGCATTTGTAAAAGCACATGTGGGGAACTGTGTCCAGGTCTGGCCACTGCACCTTCAGGAGCCAGAGATATAAGGTACCATTTAAGTGACCAAAGCTGGGTATTGTCTTTATTTTTGTTTTCTGGTCAAGAGCAGACCTTTGAGGAACATGGCAGCTTCTTCTAGCCAGAGGGCTGGCCTTTGGAGAAAGGACTGGATTTATTCATAGTAACACCTGAGGGAAGAATTGAAAACAGTGGCTGACAGTTATAGGGAGGCTGATTTCTATTCAACAAATGAAAGAATTTCTAACCATTAAGAGAGCTTCTCCCCAGATGATTTCCCCACAGACTACTCATCCATTGGATGTTGTTAGCATGCACCATGGGGTAAATTTAGGAACCTCTGGGTTAGACTAAATAAACAGGCTTCTTCAAGGCTGGACTCCTCAAATGCTTTACTGTATTCATGTTAATATGCTTAAAATTCCTCCAAGAAGAATATTTCCCACACTTAATTGACCACAGAATCAAACTCAATCTTATTTGTTAATTCAGTTTTCATGACTCATTTGTTACTATCTCCTGAAGCAAGTACTCTGTAAAGCACATATGGAGACGCTGGACTAAAGCTATCAACAAGGAAATTGATTGCCTAATGAAGAAAGTTAGCAGCCTGTCAGTATTCAAGCAGATCTTCTTCAAATTCTGAGAAAAGGGTTGTAGAGGGAATTGACTTCACAGAGAAGCAGTTGGGATTCGATGACTCTAGGGTGTATGGTTCTACGATGCCACTGCCCGCTTTAGTGACATTGGTCCCACAAATAAATGTGTTCAAAAGTGGCTGAATGAATTGCAACCCCGACAGATCCCTAAAACCATATAGGGATTGTCATGTGAGAATCCTCAGCCAGTAGTACCTCCTGAGATTTTGTAGGTTTTGCAAGAGCAGCCTGTTGGCAAATTCAGGTTTGCAAAACTTTATAAAGCTGATGCTGCCCCCACAAAATGCCTTACTGAACTTGTAGAACATTTCAGCAGTCTTGTACTGTCATCTCAAGTTGATCTCTGAAAGCTTTATTCTGTTCTTGTTCTTCAAATCTTGCAGAGTAACTTTTGTCTAAGATATACCCATGACTTCCCCTAAACATGATTCTGCTCCTCAAACTTTCATACCATCATTAAATCCTTTAGGCATGAGAGGAGGGCATATAAATTTTAAATAATTTAGCTTAAGCGTGTGTGTCAATTCTTTTTTTTTTTAAGATTTTTATTTATTTATTTGACAGAGAGAGTGCACACAAGCAGGGGGAACAGCAGAGGGAGAGGGAGAAGCAGGCTCCCCGCTGAGCAGGGAGCCCGATGTGGGACTCGATCGCAGGACGCTGGGTTCATGACCTGAGCTGAAGGCAGACGCTTAACTGACTGAGCCACCCAGGCGCCCCAAGAGTGTGTGTCAATTCTATGGTCGACTAATCTTCAACAAAGCAGGAAAGAATGTCCAATGGAAAAAAGACAGTCTCTTCAACAAATGGTGTTGGGAAAATTGGACAGCCACATGCAGAAGAATGAACAAGACCATTTTCTTACACCACACACAAAAATAGACTCAAATTGGATGAGAGAACTAATTGTGAGACAGGAATCCATCAAAATCCTTGAGGAGAACACAGGCAGCAACCTCTTCGACCTCAGCTGCAGCAGATTCTTCCTAGAAACATCACCAAAAGCAAGGGAAGCAGGGGCAAAAATGAACTATTGGGACTTCATCAAGATACAAAGCTTTTGCATGGCAAAAGAAACAGTCAACAAAACCAAAAACAACCAACAGAATGGGAGAAGAAGATCTTCGCAAATGACCTATCAGATAAAGGGCTAGTATCCAAAATCTATAAAGAACTTATCAAACTCAACACCCAAAGAACAAATAATCCAATCAAGAAATGGGCAGAAGACATGAACAGACACTTCTGCAAAGAAGACATCCAAATGGCCAACAGACATATGAAAAAGTGCTCAACATCACTCGGCATCAGGGAAATCCAAATCAAAACCTCAAGGAGATACCACCTCACACCAGTCAGAATGGCTAAAATTAACAAGTCAGGAAACGACAGATGTTGGCGGGGATGCGGAGAAAGGGGAACCCTCCTACATCGTTGGTGGGAATGCGAGCTGGTGCAGCCACTCTGGAAAACAGTATGGAGGTTCCTCAAAAAGTTGAAAATAGAGCTACCATACGATCCAGCGATTGCACTACTGGGTATTTACCCCAAAGATACAAATGTAGTGATCCAAAGGGGCACGTGCACCCCAATGTTTATAGCAGCAAAGTCCACAGTGGCCAAACTATGGAAAGAGCCTAGATGTCCATCAACAGATGACTGGATAAAGAAGATGTGGTGTATATATATACAATGGAATTTTGAGCAGCCCTCAAAAGGAAGGAAATCTTGCCATTTGCAATGACGTGGATGGAACTAGAGGGTATTATGCTGAGTGAAATAAGTCAATCAGAGAAAGATAAGTATCATATGATTTCACTGATATGAGGATTTTGAGAAACAAGACAGAGGATCATAGGGGAAGGGAGGGAAAAATGAAACAAGATGAAATCAGAGAGGGAGACAAACCATAAGAGATTCTTAATCTCAGGAAACAAACGGAGGGTTGCTGGAGTGGAGGGGGGTGGGAGGGATGGGGTGGCTGGGTGATGGACACTGGGGAGGGTATGTGCTATGGTGAGCGCTGTGAATTGTGTAAGACTGATGAATCACAGACCTGTACTCCTGAAACAAAAAATACATTATATGTTAATTTAAAAAATTAAAAAAAAAAAAAGAGTGTGAGTCTTGTCATAAGCATCACACACGGTGGCATAACTTGTTAAAAAAAGGTGGACCCGGTGGAAAATCTAACATCCCTGGGTTGAACAAACAAGACCCCCACCCTTTACCTCTTGAGCAAAGGCCAGGGGTTTAATTACACAAGGTGTGGTTCTAGGGATTTCCATAAACACCCTGAGCAGCTAAAGCCTATCATCTGTCCAGCTGGTTAATAGCCAGGCCCGGCAAGGGGTACTCCATTGGGTTTCCCTGTCTGAGGGCACACTGGTCTTTACATACACGGCCCTAGCCTCAGCCCCCCTGGACAAGAGACAAAAGTGGCTCTTACATATTTCTCTCATCCCTGTGCATGCCCGGCTGCTAAGAGAGGGAGAAAGAACAATTCCTTACCACAGCCCTGAGACCTCTTGTGATCTGGGCCCTATCCACTCCTGTGAGCTCACCTCCCAGCACTCTCCCTTCGCTCACTTCCAGCCTTTCCACCCCACGAAGCTAGTTCCTGCCTCCGGGCCTTTGCACATACACTTTCTTCTACCTAGAATTCTCTTCCCCCAAACTTTTGCCTACTTCACTCTCTCACTCTTTTAGTCTCTGCTTAAATGTCACTTCCTCAGAGAATTCTTCCCAGTTTATCCCCAAATAGCCACCAATCCCTAACTCATGATCCCCTTACCCTGCTTGATGTTATAGTAGCCTTTGCCACTACCTCACATTTTATTTGTTGATCTGCTGCCTTTGTTAACTTCAGGCAGGTCTAAAGCCTCCTCTGTGAAGGAGATGACCTGCCTGGAGAATGGGCCCTGAGGAACCGGACTTTGATCCCCTCAGCCTGCAGCAAGTTCTCCCAAATGGCTGAGGTGGTTCTGTGTCACCTGTTTCTGCTTGACAGACAGGCATCAGTTACAGCCTCCAGCACAGTTGGGTGAGTGCTGGAGGACAGAAAACCCCCAGGAGAGTGGCAAAAAGACCATTTCCTAGCACCTTTCAGTCTAATCTGTTCATACAAGGATCATCAGCTCCTGGGGGTCCTCCCAGGGCCCAAAGCCCAGGAATACTGCCCCTCTGGCTTGAGTCCCACCAGCTCTGCATGCAGTGCATTGCATACCTTACATGAAGGAGAGAACCCAGACTTTGGCATCTTTCCATCAATCCTATTACTGTCCCTATTGGAACAGTGAACAGAATGGAAACTTCTATCTTGTTCTCAGTGCCAAAACAGTGTACATCATTGGCCCTCAATAAATGTTTTTTTCATGACTAAAAAGAGCACTGGGAGATCCTCTAAGAGTGAGAGGGAAGAAAAGTGTAAGAGCAACAGGGAGGACTAGAGGTCAGCCTTTTCCTCTAGAGGGGAACAACTCCAGAGGTGCCCCTAACTTTGTGACAGTAGCCTATGACGCTGACCAACAGCCCCTTACCTGGACACACTACACAGCCTTGAGGGGTCAAAGGCCCAATTAGGGCATTGCCTCAGTGGCTTGGCTGGAATTCTTCCCTGATAATAAAATCCTCTGAAGTTTACAAGATTAGAAGACATGCCCTTGTTTTTCAGGATGGTGTTAAACCCCTTCTTCCAGACTTGTGCCCAGTCTCCCTCTAATCCAGGCCATCAGGACTCGCTGTCAGCCTATGACCTTGAACTTGCCCCTTTGAATCTAAGCTATGACTTCCATCCTCCACGAAGGCTCACACCCGTTTCCTGGTCCAGCTCTGCTCCTGGGGCTCATCTCTGGCTACTCTTTTGGGTTCTTCCTTCTTGCCCACCAATGGGAACTGGGCATATTCATGGAGTGTATACACCACTTTAGGAAACAGGACCGTCTCTGGAAAATAAGGAAGGACTCCTGGGGAAGTAGGCCGATCATGGGGAAATCATCAGGTTAAAAATGAATACTTGAGCATCAAATGTAGAGGTAAAGAAGTTGAACTCCAAAAGCTGTTAAGTTACAGCCCTTCGATCAATATAGGAGACAGGAAAGACTTCTATTTGCTGCAAAGTAGTTTGTTTTAAAAAGATGCCATTCAAAACCACACTCCATTAAAGAGGGTTTGTGTAGGTGGGTTACTCTGAGAAAAAAATCCTGCCTTTCACTTTGCTTTCAAGGAAGGATAATGAAGCAAATAGAATGGACAAGCTGACCTTCCCTAAAGAGGTCAGCAGGAGGGAGTTTTCTAAGCCCAAGTGAATTTAAAAATAGATTGAAGAGATGCAAAATGTCATAGAGCAAAGAAGGGCGCTGCACGGGCTTCCCCACTGCCCTTGCACCTGGGAGGCTCTCCGTGTCTGAGGACACAGGGTGCTGGTCTGTCCTAGCCTACTCAGGGCTTGACGTATGTGTCCTCCGTCTGGAGGGACATTGGAGTCACTTGGTTCTGATCTGCCCCACGATGGCCCAAAGTCCCTTGGCCTATTCCAGAGTGGGATGGTGTCCCCGGTCACCCAGCACGTGTGCACACCCACACGTAGGCACGACAAACTGCAACAAGGTAGTGATTCCTTCAAGGGAGGAGACTGTTAAAACCTCCAGAGGGGACATAGTATCTGGTTTTAAAAAGCATGCTCCACGTGCGTCTGGTTTGCTAATACAAATTACGGGAAGTAAAGCTCCACAGAAATCTCTGTATTGCTATGCATTAGCAAACAACAGAGTGAGTGAGAACGCTGGAGGAAACGACAAGGCTTTAAAAAAATCATCAAGAACCACCACTTAAGTTTGCACCTGTCCTTGGTGATGGCGTCAGGTGGACCGAGCAAGGCAGGGGTACCTTAGGGCCTTCAGTCTGCAAATAGCGTGTAAGCCGCCATGTTTGGAGGGGAAAAAAGATCTGACCTCTAAGCAACGGAGACCACAGGCAAATCTGCTTGCAGTCACCAGCTGGGTACTAGAAAGATTTGCCTCTGCCTCACAAAAATGATTTCACTCACAGATGTCTGATCTCCACCTGAAGGGATTACTGAGCAAACAGCAGATTTGCTTCAGACAGCAGTTTAGTGAGTCATCACTGATGCCAGGCCGCACATGAGCTGAAAACAAGGGTGTGGGGGGGGAGAATGGAGCTGGATGGGGGCTGGCTGTGGGCTCCGGGAACGTGGCAGCCCGATGGGGAGACAGAGCCCTGGGATCGATGTGATTGGAATTTTAATACGTGGAGATTTTCGACAAGGACTGTAGGGTGTCGAGGCTCGTTAACTGCCAACCAGAGCACTGATTTCAGAGCTGAGAAGAATTCTTCCACTTAAAAATATAAAGGCACTTAAGACCCAGACTGGCTTTACTTGGCAGCAACATAAAGTTAAAAAAAAAAACAAAAGTTAAGCTGTCAAGATGGAAAGGGACCTCAGAAAAGATACAGTGGAAGCAATCCAAGAGGTCAACTTCTACAGCCCCCAAAGAAACAGAATTTGAGTAAAAGAGGCTGAAGTGCTATTCTGTTTAAACACTGGGAAAAAGATGTATTAAACATATTCCACACCATCCTAACGCACACACACACACGCTTACACACTTCTGTACATGGACACACGTACCTGGCCTCTTCGAATCTTTGTCTACAGCAGCCTTACTGCTTATTAGGTTTATCTCAGGAACTTTTGAAAATCCTGACACTCAGTCCCTACTCCAGATCAATTAAGTCAAAAAGCCCTGGGAATGGGACCCAGACATCAGGATATTTTAAAACTCCTCCCAGGAGATTCCAATGTGCAGCCAAGGTGACAAACGGCTGCTTCGGAGGGCGGGTTCATTATTCATTCAACAAACGTTTACTTAACTTGTAGTGTGTACGAGGTGCCCTACTCGATGCTGGCCATCCAGGCACTGTTTCCCTACCTGAGGTTATAGGCAATAAGACAAGGCCCCGCGCTCAAGGAATTTTCACATCTAATTAGGGAGACACTGAAGAAGCAAGGAGCCCAGTGCAGTGGGTGATATGACCACACGCCAACAAAGGTAGCCACAGGGCTCCAGGCTCCTCACACAGGTGACTGAGTTAACCAGAGATTATGTTCATTCATTCGCCAAATAGTCGTTGAGTGCCTACCCTGTGCCAGGAACTGCCAGGAACCTGGGGGCCAGGGGGCATCAAAAAAGGAACAAGGCCCAGGCCCTCAGAGAAGGTGAGATCTCAGAGTTTGAAGTTGCAAAGACCTGGGCTCAGATTTCATATCTCCTCTAGTAGCTGGAGATGGTATAACCTTAGCAAGCCCCTGTTTATCTGCCAAGTGGGAATAATAATAGTATCCGCCTCTCACCTCATTATGCGAACTGAATGAGAAAATGTATATGCTGGACACCATTTTTGACACATAGTAGGCGCTCGAATGCTTCTTTTTTTCATTGTCTTTGTGTGTGTGTGTGGCATTAGAACCAAGGATTTCTCTTCATCCGGGCCTTAGTATGTCGGCCTGAAATAAAATGGCAGGGTGGAGAGTCCTAGAGAGAGTGAGAACGGAACAAGGTGTCTGTGTGTGACTCAGCATTGGGCTTTAGGCTCTCAGCACCATGAACACAATGTTCTGTCCCCACGTGTGCATTTCCATTTGACTCACTGGGAAGATTTGTTTAGGGAAACAATTTTTTAAATTATTTTTAGTCCTAGCCAGGAAAATATCAGGATCTAAATCTTAGTGTCTGTTTAAAAAATAAGTCCCTGCCACCCGGAAGGCTAGAGGTGTTTTCCACGTGGGACAGATGGGGGGATCAGTTTTTTCAAGAGAGAAATCAGGACACATCTGATAGTGTGGCCATACCTCACCAAAAAACAAAACAAAACAACTTAATATAATAAATAATAATTATTGTACACGTATGGTTACTAAATTAACATAAAAATATGAAAACAGGCATTAATTTGAAATTATATATTATTCTATATTGTTTGCCTTTCTGTTATATAAATACTATTATTTAAACAAAACAATAATAGGACTAGGTAACAGTGTGAATTACTAGTAATTGATGGACTAATTGAACAAAAAATATGTGTAGGAAAAATATGGCAATATTTTCAAGTGTTTCTTCTAACATGGCAATTTATTTTTAACTCATCATTAGATACTTAAATTGTATAGGCTATATTAGTGTTAATTCTTAAGCTATATAAAGTAAGTCTTATAGAAAAAGGGAGCGTAACTACAACAGGACTAATTAAATCATTATCAATATTAAACAGAAAATAACAATGACGTGTTTTTTTTCTGCCTCATAATGCGGTAGGATACTTTATTCTTTTTCCAATAATATTTCACCGGCCTGCCTGTCACCTTTCATGTAACCTTCTTTTCATTCTGTAGTGATCAACTGAATACAGTGAAACTCACTTTGACCCGCAGCTTTGCTCTTATCAAGCTCACATTACCCTGAGTCCTGGTGCCAGTCCAATGTGCTAACATCCAGCTCAATATCCTCACAACAAATGTCTTTGAACTTGGAACCTTTAGGATTTTACTTTTTAGCAACCACAGGGTTTTTAGACTTGTAGGAATTCATTTCCAGCTCTGCAAACATGTCCACCCACTTTGTATTTACAGGCTCCTTTTGGTAGACCAGATTTTGTCTTTCCGGCCCTTTGCATCTATAAATTCATCCCACAGACTACCAATGTTTAAAATGTCTATCCTTTGTAAATGCTACACATCGCCCTGTATATCATTGTAAGTTAAACATCTTCTCGGGGGAAGATGGTTTAAAAGCACAGCGGTGGTTTGAGCTTGTAAAGGAGAAAATAGATTCCAAATAAATTCTAGTTTTAGTAAAGATACTGAGAAAGTTCTGTTGAACTTGGCTGTCCTTTACTGGTGACAATTTTTTTTTTTTTTTTAGTTCTGAAGCAGTCTTATTTCCCAGAAATGAATCATTTCTTAAAACAATGAGTTTTGGGGTGCCTAGGTAGCTCAATCGGTTAAGTGCCTGACTCTTGATATCGGCTCAGGTCATGATCTCAGGGTCCTGGGATGGGGCCCCGTGTCAGGCTCGGCACTCAGCAGGGAGTCAGCTTGAGGATTCTCTCTCTTCCTCTCCCTCTGCTCCTCTCCCAACTCATGTTCTTTCTCTCTCTAAAATCAATCAATCAATCAATCTTTAAAAAAAAAACAACTATGAGTTCTTATCACCCCAACACATAACATCAAGCAACCCAGATGCCGTCAGTTTATCCTCTTCTAGGCTCTTTGGACTCCTCAGAGATAATATTGCTCTGCAGAAACAGCATATAAATTTCTCTTTTAATGTACTCGCTTCCTCCACTCGCAGCCCCGATGCTTTTCCAAACTAGAGAACATTCTTCCACTGCCCTTTGAAAATGTGATTTTACAGCAGCTCAACGTCTTAACATCTTTTCAGTGGCTAGCACCAATGATAACACACGTGTAGATACATATCTAAGGACATCTCCTTGGATTTCTATAAAGTCAAAAGTCTCATTAAGTGCCTTGGCACATTGGGAAGAAACTAAAAATTGACCAACAACCTTCATTATGAAAGTCTCAATATCACAGATAAGTAAATCATTCCCCTTTTTAGCAGTTTTTTCTTTTATTTCCAAAGATGTAATTGGATTTATTAAACCATTCATGTATTGGGCGACATCCCATCTAGCAGGTAGAGAAATGCTCTCTTTAGCAGTGTTGTATGCAATGTGTGCAGGACCTTTGCAGTAGGTAAAACTTTTTCATTTTATTTGGTAAGAAGTCTATAGACAGAATGAAATTTGCCAAAACTTACATTTGCACTGTCTCTTGAATGCATGAGGATGAAAAAGGTCTAGTTTTTATTTGGATATCAACAATACTAGTAATGTTTTCTGCAGTTTCATTAAAGTAGAACTCAAGAACATGATTTGAAACTCCAGTTTTCACATCAAAGGACCTAAGAGTTAGGGACAACACACTTTTTTGATGCTGTGATTTGAGGCATCACTTGCTACACTGTAGAAAGCATGATGGTTGCTAAGATCTGACAAAACCAGCTCTCCATTCCAAGATGCCAACACATTTGTTACCAAAATGTCTTCTTTTGCTCACCCGAAAGGAAAATGTATCTTTACAAAGTTTCATAGAGCAATCAAGAGAATGATGGATAATGCCTGTTAGTGTGATGGCCAAGCTAATTCAGTGACCACTATCTTGGGCTGAAAATGGATGTCATTTAGGTAGATGAAAAACTTCTGATTAAGTTAAAAGCTAAAGTTGTGAGGTTCAAGAGTATATGTGCTTTCAATTCTCCTTCTCCACCATTCTCAGTCACAAATTCTTTTCTGTGTTTTATGTAGATTGTTCTCTTTGGATCACTTACCTCCCTTGTTCAGTTGTATGTGTTCTTCCATCAATCATAAGAAGAGCACAGTCGGTGATATCTGGGTCATGCTAGTGTTGAATCGTCATTGTTCTCATTTTTATTGCCTGAACTATTAGCAAACATGGTCACAAGATTCACAATGTGAAAACTTTAGTAGCTGAGAAAAAGCATGACAGTTAATCCACAAGCAAAACCAAAGGTGAGCCATTAACACTCACGATTACAATGTCCTTGAGCTGTACATTTCAAGTCACATGACTCAGGGATGCAACAAGGGGTGATCCTTTAGTGGGAACTGGAAATCATGCTTGTCAATACCACAGTCTGGGGAAAAAAACAACAGTGATGTTGGAAGGTAGATAATCTATGCTTAATCTTTTGACACCAATCAGTGTTGCTTTCAACTCCCATTTTGGGGGGCCACTGTATGGATTTTGTACTCCCCTCCCCACCTTTCACGCCCGACACCAAGCCCTAGGACCTTTCTCATCCCAGAGGTGGTTTTCTGGGAAGCAGGGCTTTCAGTGATAAAACCAGGTCAGTACTGGGCAAAGCAGGCTGTTGATCACCCTGTAGGATTAGTCCTGTCAGTGGTTTAATGGTCCTGCCAGACCATGTCACCCTAATACTGAACAGTAGGATCTCTCTTGGCTCCAGACTCCAAGCTGGAAAAAACTCTTGCCTCTCAGGGCACAAAATACTTCTTCTGTCCCCCCAGCTCTGGGGATGCCTGCAGTCCCAAGAACACGGAGGAAGAGACTGACATAGACAGAGAGCTACAACATCTTGCAAATTTTCTTTCTACCTCCAATGCCAGGCAATGCATTTTGAGGGAAAAGAAAGCCCCCATAAAAACAATCATTAAAATCTTAGTAATCAACGACTTTAGCTTGACCGATGTTTAGCAAAATCCTTGTGTAATTAATAACTGGAGGCCTCTTAGAGAAAATGAGCATGCTATGTGATTCAGGACAGGGGTCTTCTGTGTTTTTTGCATTCATAATCAAGAATGATGAAAACTATGTACCTCCTTGCACATTTTTAAGTTGACATAAAAATATTGCATATACTTGTGGGGCACCTGGCTGGCTCGGTCAGAGGAGTGTGCGGCTCTTGATCTCGGAGTCATGAGTTTGAGCCCCATGTTGGGTGTAGAGATTACTTAAATGAATAAAACTTTAAAATAAATAAATAAATAAATAAAGATTATACATACTAGAATATAATTTCTGGTATATTATAAATAATGACATTTTAGGGCGCCTGGGTGGCTCAGTCATTAAGCGTCTGCCTTCGGCTTGGGTCATGGTCCCAGGTTCCTGGGATCAAGCCCCACGTTGGGCTCTCTGATCATGCGAAGGCTGCTTCTCCCTCTCCCACTCCCCCTGCTTGTGTTCCCTCTCTCGCTCTCTCTCTCTCTGTCAAATAAATAAAATCTTTAAAAATAATAATAATAATAATGACATTTTAAAATAAAACTATTACCCAATGAAATACCATAACCATTTGATATCTACCATCATTCACTCAAAAAATATGAGAAAGATTGTTTTTTAATATTTTAAAATTTATCAGCTTTCCCTATTCTATTTGAATTCATATTTCCATTCTGCTTCTCCACAAGAAAAATCTGTCCTCATATTTTTTATGGGTAAAAGTCCTTCATGGTTAAAACTCTCTGATCACCTCCTCCTACCTGTAATAAAAGTGTGTATAGTAATTGTACTTTTAATATTTGTTTTATTTTGGTGATCTAAGGTGCTAAATGTTTAAAAAACATTTTCAATTGCATTATCATTACCATGATTATCAAACACAATTGATGAAAACAAAGTTTTTGTTAATATTGATTATACTGAAATATAAAATTACATCGGTACTACATTTCCTTGACAGATGAATTATGATCAAACATGTCCTCTATATAGGTGTGGCGACTAGCCCATAATTTTATTTTTTTGCTAATGAGTTAAAAATAATTTAAACATTTTATCAGATGAAATGAGGATTGACTGTAACTGGAATAAATATTTAATAATACGATTTGATAATATAGATTTTAACTACTCATTCTATAAAAGAAATCCCATAAAAGTTTTATCTATGGGTTTTAGCTAATGTATCCTGAAAAAGCTTCCTGTTACCTTTAAAAGAATTAATGACACTCTCTATACTGTTCTTCAGAGTTGACTTGCCTCCCACTTATAAAGAAGGAAGCAGTACTCCTTTGAAAATGGCTGAGAAAAAAAGTTAACATTTAAATGTCTTAGGAAATCTATTTTAAACACTTAATATTTCTTATTGATGGTCTCTGTTTCACTTTGACAAGACTTTCTCTCAATAGGGAAAGCAAGGGACAAAGCTATTAAGCAAGTGGTCCCTTCCCCTACCACTCCACAAATGTCTACCACACACCTGCATCGGAATTTCCCAGCACAGAGAACGCCACCCTCCACCTTCAGCAGAAACAAGAGTAAAACCAGGAAAGACAGGAAGCCTGGGTTTCCCAGTGCCTTCATTAAACATCAACGTAAGCCTCCCTTCAGCTTGGTACCCAGCAGTATTTACATCCCAGGGCAATGTGCCCCTAGTAAGGTTTAAAATGGGTGAGGAATAGGAAGAGATTTGTGAACTCAGCTTCGTTCTCTAGGAAGGAATATCTCGGAGGGGAGTTGAGAAACTGGAAATTGATTTCCTTAAAACTCTACATTGTATACCTTAAAAAAAGAACTTTTTCATACCCCAGAGGTGCACATACCGTAGTCTGAAGACCACTGAATAGCAGAGTTTAGTTTTGCAATAAATCACATGTAGATCCCAATCTAACCACTTTCATTACTAGCTGGGTGACCTCAGGCAGGTTGTTTAGTCTCCCCGAGTCTGTTTTCTTACTGGTAAAATGGGCCTAATGGATACCTATCATAAAGTTACGGTGACAATTAGGTAAGATAATATATGTGAAGCTACTAATACACGACCCAGTTAATACAATGGGAGGCCCGGAATAAATAGTTCTATGATCACTATCATCATTTTGATTTTGGTGCAGAAGTTACCATTATTATCCCTCTGTGGGTGGCGTAGGATTAGAAGAATATAAGAGGCACCAAAAGAGGATCTGTAACAAAACTGAATCTATTTTGCTAAAGGCTATGATGACTTAACATTTTACCAATTGATGGTGGAGAGGAATTGGTGACTGGAGTCAGAATCTGTTTTTTAGCCATTTGGTATAATTTTTAGTGCAGAGAATGGTTTAGTCATTCTCAATAAGCCTATTGAAGTCATTGTAAAGTCCCTTGTTTGAAAACCCCTTTAAGATTCTACTGCATTATCACAATCAAGGTGCTGGTGATCACAGAGCATACAATCGGGTAAGTAGAACACTTTGCAAAAATTACTCCTTAATGAGATACAGACCAGAGACCATTCTTTTAGCCTATGGGTTTTGGAAGGAGATTCACCAGGGTCTCGGTCTAAGGACCATCCTGGCTGCCATTTTTACCAGCTAAGATGCTTGATTGATTCAACTTTTTCCTAATGTGTAAAGAGGGATAATAAAGTTTTTCAGAGTTAATAAAGAAGAGATGTATAAAGGGGCACCTAGGTGACTCAGTCAATTAATGTCTGACTCTTGATTTTAGCTCAAGTCATGATCTCAGGGTTGTGGGATCGAGCCCTGCGTCAGGCTCCGTGCTCAGCAGGCAGTCTCCTTGAGATTCTCTCTCTCCCTCTCCCCATCCCTTTACCCCTCCCCTTGCTCGTGTGCTCTCTTCTCTCTCTCTCTGTCTCTGTCTTTCTCTCTCTCAAATAAATAAATAAATCTTAAAAAAAAGAAGAAGACGTATGTGAAGCACCTAAAAAAATACCTGATATGTGGTAGGTGCTCAACAGATGTGAGGGTGATGTTATTAAAGAAGACAAAAGAAAAACCATGGCAAATTATCATACCAAGCAGAGTTAAATACCATGAAAAGCAATCGAGGACACTACGCTGGTTCCAAGAAGAGAGAAGGAGAGTTTTTATTCTGGAAAGGGGAAATAGGGGAGACTGCCTGAAAGAGGTGACATTTGAGATGGCCAGCTCCAGATGGAGTTAGATGAGTGAGTTGGGCAGAAGGGACATTTATGGTAAAGGGATGGGACGAGAAAAGGCAGAGCTGGGAGAGTCTATGGACAAATCCAAGGAATGAATAATTTGATGTGTATAGGTAGTTGATAATTAGAAGTGCAGTGATTGCCTTGTCTGTTTCTACTCCCACCTCCAACCTCAGGTGGTAGAACAGGAGCTGTGGTCTGGAGCCGTGGGTTGGAGAATCTGGAACGCTGGACCGAGAAGCTGCGGGAGGGACGGTTGGAGTCAGAACTGACCGACATCTCAGGCTGGCTGAGTGCAGGCCCTTAACCACAACACGGAGGCAGAATGAAGCCACGGAGTTTTTATATTCCTCACCCTTTCCTCACCTGGGTTGGATCACGGAAGGATAGATTTCAGAATACAATTTGGGAAATTTCTTAGGCCAGCATTTCTCAAACCATCTTTCGGGGACATGGAAAACTCTAAAAGTTAACACAGATGTACTACGAAATAGTCCACTGTGATCACACAAGTTTAGGAAACTCTGATGCTGTGTCCCTCTTTGCAAGTTGCTCTGTGAATTCACATGTGAAAGATCCTAAGATGTCTTGAGGCAAATGGACGGATCCCCTTAATTTAACTCAGCATTTTCCATATTGCTTACAGCAGAGCACACTGTCGTCTTCACATCATGGGTATTAAAAACACATGGAACAGGGTTCTGCGGAACCTACTTTAGAAAACGTATCTTAGGCCAGCCCTATGTAGGCACCTGAATTATGATTTGGGCTGGGAGGGGCAGGGAGAGGGGGGTGGGAGCAGAGGAAGCTGCGGTGGAGAGTAATCCATGGTGTATAAACCAGGCTGATTGACCGAAGAGTCACATAGATAAACTTCATTGTAGAAGATTCATGAGCACACAAAAGAATTTGGTCATCCTGAAATTTGACAATAGTGACTAACATTTTCTTCCTTAAACTCTAATCCTTCTAAGTTTTTAAACTAACTCGTCAAATTCCATTTGCTGGCTCTTTTAAGAGAACTCCAAACTGCTTTCTCCCGGTTTTGAAGGAAGGACAGTTCGGTAGCCTGCCCCAAATTGGGTGTGAAATGGTTAAACAGTAAACTCCAGGATCTCCGAAGCCAGAGAGATTTTTAATAACCTTGCTCCTTACATCTCTGACTTCTTCCCAATATTGGAGGCCTTTTCAGTTCAGATTGGAGCTCCACACATCTCTTCCCACCGAAAATCCAGAAGCTATAAAACAAGTCTCCCCAGGTCCCATCACTCTGCCTTCCCCTCCTTCTGCTTGGCAGCCCGTTAAAGGCATTTAAACAGGCAGCAGTTAAAAAGCATCTAGAGAGGGGAAAAAATGTGCAAGATGACAAAAATATAGAGACACACTCCATTCGAGTAATATGTATCCAGTAACAGGCACTTTTCAAATAGTATTGGAAGATAGCAACTCCTCTAAACTGCCATTAATACATTTTTAGTACGTAAAATTCAAACTTTGAGCCACTGCCGAAAACAGAAACGAAAAATCCTCTACTGACAGTATAGGGTCCTAAATATAAAAGCAGTATAATCCATAAACAAAAGCATCTCTAAAACCTGGCCCAGAAGGAGCAAACTATATTAGAACATAGACTACTTTCCTAGACACACCCGAACAAGGATTTCAATAATTCCCATCAGGGGGGATTCTGAGATTAATTATTTGAACCACAATAGGTAGCTTATATGGTTTGTTGTAGATCATTATGTTTGGTTGAGTTTATTATAAGGCAAACTATACAGAGCTAATTCGTATGCAAATTTAGCCATTCTGTCATCTGCTGTTTATAAAGTCTGTAGTTAAATAATCTCTTTAAATAAGTACATTGATACATTTATCTATAGTATGTAGACTTTCACTGACAGTTGCAGACAAGATTTTGGCTTTTAGAATAAAGAACAGATAAGCAGCATGCTTTGCAATGGGCTCCCTTAGCCAGGCTTACTGTGGTCTAATGTACCACATTTATTGGTGGTATGGCTTTCTCCAAATACCTATGACTGTACGTTAGCTTTAGAAACTCCAGAACTGAGTGTTAGCTGGGCTTGGCTGAAATGAAACTCTAAAGGCAACATCCTGAATCTCCTTCTAGATGCTTTAAATGTTCCTATCGGAAGGGCATTAAGGCCTTATCATTTTCCTTCTGTTGTGTCCAAGGGTTTGTCACAAGACTAGTTTTGATTTTGAAAAGCAACACTGCTGTGGGATGCCCACTCTCCCTCATAAAATTGGAACTACTGATATACTTAAGGGTAACTTTACTCGCCAACCCCTAAGAGCTGATGGCGGCTTTAATAAAGTATCAGTCAGAGCCAGAGAGATGCTCTATGGATATGAAGTATTAAGAGGATGTCCGAGTAGGAAATAGTACCACCAACCACTACTCAAGGATCTCAGTGTGCTATTAACCACACAACACAAATTTCATCTCAGAGAAGAAAGGTCAGAAATAATAAGAGAATTGCCCAGAGGCTCATGGCAATTCAGGGCCACGGGTGACGAGAAGAAAGCTTTTCCCTCCCAATTCACTGTGCCATCCTTACAGCCTTACACTTCACTTGGTATTTTCTTTCCAGGTTGTTCACTTTGCTCAGAGAATACAGGAAAAATACATTCACCACAATCAAAACAGCATTTGCAAGGAGTGATTGCCCACTCTTGCTTTCAATGGCTTCTATTCATTGTGGCCAGAGAAGGGGGGGTAAAATCCCACAAGAAAACAAAACTGGGACCAAGACACACACACTTTGAATGTCCTGTGCTGAGGGGAGGGACACTTCAGCTCAGCTCCATCGGACAGTGTCTTCCCTTTAGCCCTTATATAGCAGTGATTCCTCAAGGAGAAACGGGTATTGGAAAGAAGGCTTACTGCCCTGGACGTACAGCAGAAGCATCTGGCAAAGGAAGGGAACGTGCTTTACTCTAAGACTTTCCTCCCACTCTGGGAGAATTTGACATACCCTCATGGGGGCTTACTCGACATTCTCTATCTGCTCCTGTTGAGACTGGCTGTACTGGGGAGCCACTATTACTGCTGACCTAGCGCAGAGCCCTCAGCTTTGCTGAATCAACAAAAATGGACCATGAACCACTGCTGTAGAGACTCTTCACTCCACCTCAATAAGTTGAACTTTTTGCTGAAGGAAAGAGCTAAAGCTCTGCTGGGAGGGCCATGTCTAATAAAAACAGCTGAGTAGTGTCCAAGGTCAGGAGCATCTAAACCAGACCATGAAGGACACCAAAGGATCTGGTTGCCAGGTGGAGGAAGAGCTCAGAGAAAACAGAGCAATAAATAGGCAGTGAGGTTAGCAACGCAAAGAGTGGTTAGGGTCCCATCGTGGAATTAAGTTTAGAACAATGGCCAGAGTCAGGAGAGTGAGGGGGGAAGACAATGGGTTGAGAGTCTGAGCTAAGGTAGAGCTCAGCAGAGCAGGACCAGGGGCCAAGGGCCAGCAGGCAGGAGTATTGGGCGGATATAAATATGCCCGGCTGCTTCAGTGGGGAGTCTCCCTCTTGAAGAGGCCTTTCTGCTTCTCTGACAATTTGCTGACTGAACAGGTTCATGCCCTGCGGGGCACATCTGCTAACAGGTATTACCTCATTACCCACACACCTTAGGTGCCACTCGGCATCCTTAAGAATATCCTTTTACTTAAAAAAAAAGAAGGCACATTTTTCTGTTGTTTGCTTTTGGTCTTCTATATGAAATCATTGCAATATTTGTCTTGTTAAGGGCCAATTTTTACAGCACAATATTCAGCCTTTCCTTACGTTAGATTTAACCCCACGTTGAAAGAACTTGGGCTTGTTGATGTAGAGATTGTGTTCATGTCCCCAGCTCCACATCAACATCTTTCTGTGAACCAAAAGCAAAAAAATGTCTAAGGCACCCATTTTCTTTCTGTCCCCTGACCCTGCAAATCTCATACCTTATTAGCTCTTTAGCTTTGCACCGATGTAAATGATGGCGAGATGAAACGCCCGTTTGACGAGCGTTGCCAGACATATGTGGCCAGAGTTTAATGTTGTGATAAGCCCGAGGAGGGGCAGGATTCAAGAAGGAATGCTTGGCTCGTGTTTTTGCCATGCTACCCATTGCAAGAACAACCACAGTGTTGTGCTATGTGTCTCGGTTCCCATTGATAGCTCACTCCACCAGGTACACTTAAGATAAAAGAGCTTCTGATCCAAAGCCACACTGGATTTGGATCATTGCTTCTGGGACTCCATCTATGTCTTTGAACACACTTCATCAAATGAACTAAATCTAGATCTCCGAAGTCTCTCCAGAGGAAGAAAGTGAGATCCATTTTACTTTTAAATCATCAGGAGTCATGCCTTTGATTGGAGAAGGCAGAAAAAAAAAAAAAACCCCATGTATGATTAAGTCAAGTGGTAATGGGTGTTTGGGCAAGGTCTTTGCCATATATTTGGCCTCCAGCTTGAACTGCAGCCATAAATACCCTTAGCATCCTTAATTATCACGTATCTAAACTAGCAAATTCCTATAAACATGAAGAAATTAGCCCTCTTGCTTTCTTCACTGAACAAAATGTGGGGTTTTTCTTCATGAAATTATCAAGATATCACTGAAGCTCAGTGTTAATTGTCATAAATTTACTACAAAGTATCTTGGTATATAAAATGATTCCTTCTTCTTAGTACAGTGACTATTATTAAAATAAAGTACAGTAAACGTATTATAACCTGTCAACAGAAAGATGTCATTAATTTTATATTGGGATTATCAACTTCCAAATAACTGGGGTTGAATAAAATGTGTACAAAGATTGTGCTGACTATAATTTGACTATGTAAAAGGTACTCTAGAATTGTCATTGTAAACACTCACTGAGCTAGGGTTGGGTCAAAGTACCACTCGGAAAGTGTTCCTGAATTCAGTTTGTTCTAATATTATAAATGAATGCAAGTGAAGAATAAAAGTTAAATATCTAGAAATAAAATATATCAACTTGGTTTACAGTGCCACCTGTCGCAGCCCCAACGATCTTTTCTCAAATACCTCTAAGATGCCTGATAAATATGTTTAAAAAGACAAAAATCTCACATGACCCCCTAAAACTATGACTCTCAATCACATGATTGCAAATGTCTTAGAGGTATTTTTATTAATAAAGCTGATGAAATGCAATTTACAAAACAGTTTCTCATATTGACTTTGTTGCTGAAAACATAGCAAACCTGCCGATCTGCAAGAAGGGAGGAAGATGCTTCATATTTGTTCTGACTGCTAATTCCAGTTTGAAATGGCAAATTCTGGACTAATGAGAAAATTAGGTAGAACAATCCAGGGGCAGAAGATTGGGGCGTTAGGACATGGTGGGTAAGGTCATGGGGGCAGATTATCAGACTAGTGGCTGATTAGATACAGTCCACACGGTTGCTACAGAAGGCTCTTTAGAAACACAGTCAAAATTTATCCAAATCCGCAAGATTTTTAGGTGGTGAGTACCAAACAGCAGGGATTTTGTCTCTTGTTCACTGTGACATCCTCAGCATCTGGTAGAGTATCAGGCACACAGAACATACTCAATATAAAATGAAAGAGAGAAAAAAAGGAAGGATGGACACATGGGTGGCTCAGTTGGCTATGTGTCTGCCTTCAGCTCGGGCCATGATCCTGGGGTCCTGGGATCAAGTCCCACAGCAGGCTCCCTGCTCAGCGGGGAGTCTGCTTCTCCCTCTACCCCTCCCCCCGGCTTGTGCTCTCTCGCTCTCTCTCTCTCTCATGCTCTCTCTCACGTTCTCTCTCAAATAAATAAAATCTTTAAAAAAGAAAAAAGGAAGGGAGGAAGAAAGGAAAGAGAGAAAGAAAGAAAGACAGGGAGAGAGAAAGAGGGAAAGGGGAGAGGGAGGGGAGGGATGAGGGGAGAGGAAAGAAGAGAGGAAGGGAGTAAGAGCTGCTATAGACATGCTTACATCCAAAGTCAGATTCTAACACCTCTTTGGAGATGAACTTCTGTTATACCCGCACAATGGCCTGCCTAACATGTGGTGTGGTGCTGGCTACACAGCTACACAACACATTATAAATTTATATTTGAAAAAGATGCCCCTGTCCTATGCCACATCATCCTGCTGGGATTCTTGGATCTACTCAAAATACAATCAGTAGGCAAGGACACTCCAACCTGCTATATCTCCTCTTTTGGGGGACATTCTTATCAGGAATAAACTAAAACCTCCACCTGCAACCCAATTTTTAAGGGGAGAAATTCAAGAATGCAAGAGATACCATATCAAGCATTGAGCCGTTCATTCCAGAGAGACCACGTAGAGGCGTTTGCTGCTCATGTGAAGGCCTCTGTAAGGAAAAGGAAGTAAATGAACCTCCATTGTAATAAGGCCAGGACTATTATTCTATACGAAGTAGGGTCAAAATCATGTAGAAGAAAGTCAGGGACAAAGTAAAATTAGTTCTCTCCATGGTGCGGTATGACTGCTCTTGGGTAATTTAAGAGAAATTGGCCATGGTTCTTGCTGCTGGAGAGAAACTGGAGTGGTATGGGCTCACCTGGGGAGCTGATCTCGAACTTCCCCTGCCCCTACCCCACCCCCAGCCACATTTGGCTGAGGGAAACCCCGACTTTAGCCACACCCCCCTTCAGGCCCACAGAAACCTGTGGGAAGACTTCACTGACTCCAACTGAAACCCGAGAAGGCCGAGTGTATGAACCGCAGGGGGCTTGGGGCTTGGATACTTACCCTGTGGGGAGGTGCAGTGTACCCGCAGGAAGAAAGGGGTCCTTACAGAGAAGTATTCCTCGTGGGGGAAGGACACATGGCGGATTGGGGACCTGCAGTTAGGAAATGACAGACAACTCAATGAGGGCCAGCACCGCTCTCCCTTCACCCTGCCTCAGCTCCCCCTGGGCATTATAAGGCATCAAGTTAACTAAATAAACTCACCACTCCTAAACCTACACTCTGTAATGCTTTGGGACACTCTGTTCAACCCTTCATTCACGTTTCAGTGTGTGAATTTGGTCAGGGGAGGATGAAAAAGACAATGCTGGGGACCCCAATTCAGTCATCTCCAGAAGACTGCACACCTCCACCCTACAGTTTGGCAGCCTCAGCGTCTCTCAGGAGGAGAGTCAGTTGATTGGGGAGTCTGTCTAGTCATGAGTAAAGGTCAGACGGGGTCCACTGGCAATCTTTCCCCATAGAAAAGAGGAAGGGGCATTCCCCACAAGACGGAAAGAAGCCCCCCCCCCACCAGAAACTCCTCAACACAGCTCCTTGTGCTGTTTCACTACAGATAAGGAAGGGATGAATTAGGATAGTTAACCCTTCTTGCATCTTAAGACTTCATATGTTAACTCCTATTGTTCAAGGAAAGATGTTGGTATGGTCACATGTGGGAGACTACAAACAACCACAAATCCTTCAACTTCTCACATCAAAAGGTAGCACATTTTCCTACTCCCTCAATCTGGATTGGCTTTGTGGCCGGCTTTGACTGACAAGATGTCATAGAAATGACATTCTGCAAATTTGAACCCAGGCCTCTAGAAGCCTTACGGCTTCTATTCTTCTCCTCCTAAAACATGCTATGTGAACAAGCCTAAAGTGGTCTCCTTGAAGATGAGAAAACATGTGGAGAGAGACTCTACAGGCATAAGGGAGCCAGCTCAATGGAGCAGGATGACCCATGTGGTTTTATAAGCAAGTCTGGGGGCGCCTTGGTAGCTCAGTCATTAAGCGTCTGCCTTCGGCTCAGGTCATGATCCCGGGGTCCTGGGATCGAGCCCCGCACCGGGCTCCCTGCTCAGCAGGAGGCCTGCTTCTCCCTCTCCCGCTCCCCCTGCTCGTGTTCCCTCTCTCGCTGTGTCTCTCTCTGTCAAATAAATAAAATCTTAAAAAAAAAAAAAAGCAAGTCTGGAAATTCTTTGATACTTCTCACATAACATGGCGGAGTTTAATTTCCTCCCCCCTTGAAAATGGGTTGGCCTTAGTGACTCCCTTGTGATGAATATAATGCAGTCAAAGTGGCACTGAGACTTCTGAGATTGGGATAAAAAAAAAACAAGATAATGCCCATGAGGCTCTCTTTCTTCAGACACACACCCTGGGTGTGCTGAGCCAATATTTGAGAGGTCTGACTACCTTGGAGCCACCCTACTGGAGAGAACACACGTAAGTAGAGTGAGGTGCTCAAGGAGCCCTAGCTGCTTTGAGTCTGCTCAGCCTTGACCAGCAAACATGGGTGAGTGCATGAGTGAGTGAGTGAGTGAGTGAGTGAGTGAGTGAGCCTTCAGAGGAGGCTCACCTCAGATGCGCCCCCAACTCTGAGACACTCTATGCTCATGCCAGGTAAAGAAGAGATAAGCTGTTCCTGCCAAGCTCAGCCTGAATCGCAGATTTGTGAGCAGAATAAATGCGGTTATTTTAAGCCACTCAGTCCTGGGATGATGTATTAGCTAACAAGATATAACAAATATGGTATTGCATTTTCTTAGTCTGGCCTGTCATAACTTGGTGAGTTCTGGTTAGAGATATGCTTAAGCTTCAGCAGCATGAGTCAGTGAGGAAGAAAGTAGAACAAGAAGTAAGAGGGATGAAGAAGGCTAGAGATACCTAGCTTGGCTGCAGGGGTAGCTGAGGGGTCCAACACATAATATTTAAAGGTCAGGGGTGCTCGAGTGAAGGGGAGAGGAGAGGAAACAATCCAGCAAGTGTAAGTATACATCTTCAGGTAGACAAGCACAGACCAAAGGGTAGCCATCCAATTCTCTATCTCAGAGAGACTTTCCCCTCTATCTTATTACCCAGTCAGAAAGACAAAAGTAACACACACGAAACTTTTAGAAGGAACTTTTTCCCCCTTTCCGTCTTGTGGGGAATGCCCCTTCCTCTTTTCTATGGGGAAAGAAGGACAAGTAAGGACTCAATTACTTGGACTATGTGTTCAGAGAACAGAAAAATTAAACATGAAATTTACCTTCACACAATACTGTCTGTATTTGTTCACTAGCTGACCTTGCATTAGGTAGAAAGAGCTGGACTGAAGATGAGTCACAGGTGCATTCTATGACCAGAAAACGATACCAACCTATTTCCTACAAATGAATGAAAGGGATTTGTGAAAATGAAGCACTACTCTTCAGAAAGAGAAAGGAAGGTTGTAGACTATGCCATAGTTTGAATGTGACAGTGAAATCTCTATCAGTCCCAAATTTCATGTTCCCTCCCAGCAATGGTTTTGGATAATCCTTCGTACCCTCTTGTCTTCATGGACTTGTCACTCAAGCAACAGTGTCATATTTTTGTATAGGTTACACTGAACCTCTAACCATGAGAGAATCTTGTGCTCTGAGCAGCAGGGATGGAAAGCAATAATGGAACTGAAACCATAGATAACTAAATATTTGTCAGGGACAGAAGGGTAATGTATCTTGTGTCTGTGACTATCTGGAATAATCTCACATTCTCACTGTGGGATGTTACTACAGATTTTCTACCAATTTGCCAGGAAGAATATGGAGAAAGAAAGTAGTGTCAGAGAACTGTGTTCAAAATAATCTGTTGCTGTTGGTAACTAAGACTTGGAATAAATTGAACTATAGGAATCTGTGCTCCTTTTTGATTTTTGGATGGTTGAAACTCAGTTTATTTTTGGTTTTTACGGTTCAAATATTTCTCAGAAGGTCAGTAGGCCTTGGGAAGGTTTATATCCCATATTTAGATTACTAGAGTTATATTTTAAATAAGAATGTTTGGGACTTTAAAAAAAAAACTTACAAAAAAGAATTGTAAGATAAATAGGACCTCAACTGCCAAGCCAACCACTTACACATCCCCATTCAGGGGCAACATCACACGTTATTTCACTTCATGGCAACTATTGCTTACACTCCATGGAAGTTTCCAGTGTCCTCCTATAATTTGTTTGGGTTTTTTCTCTCAATCCTCACTCTCTGCTTACCCTTTGGATTTCACAAAGGAATTTGGCTAACTCAGTGTATACATTGGGATTTTTGCAGTTGCAAGTAACAGAGTATTTAAACCCAACTGGCCTAAACCAAAAAGGGAATGTATTGGCTCATGTAACTGGAACTTTCGGAAGTTCAGGCACATCATGTTGCCGGGGCTCAAATGACGTCGCTAGGACCCATTTTTTTTTCTCTGTCCCATGACTCAACTTCTTCTGTGTTGATTCCATTCTCCCCTTATGGCCCCCAAATGGCTGGCTGCCACCTGCTCTGGGAACAACTTCCTTCTAGGTTCAAATGTGGTAGAAATAATCCGGTAGAAAGCCAACAGATCCACACCCATTAGACCAGTCTAGATCTCACTCCCACCCTTGTACCAAGAGAATATGATGCACCAATTGGTTGTCGGTCTAGTTCTACCGCCTGCACTGGATCCCCATCTAGGCCACAAAAAATAAAATGGGGAAGGAATGGATTCCAAAATGAAAATAGGGGCTGTTGACAGAAACAGAAGGTTGGATACCAGGAAGGCAAAACAACAAACACCCAGTACATCTAGTTTTGACCGTTAATTCTACCTAGGCTCAGGTCATACTCAACAGTCCAGCCGTGCTGAGCTCTCCACACCCCGAACTTGCTGTATTTTCTTTCTTCTGCCTTCCTGCATGCTGGGGTATGTGGAATGGAATCAGACCTATCACCTGCCTGTCATGAAAAAGTATAAGTGAACTTACTCTAGGACATGGATACGTAATTAAGGTCTTGGACTCAGTCCAATGAAACGACCTAGCAACACCAGGATTCTTACAGACCTATAGAAACGAGCATTACTGCTCCCAAAGTGTATTGATCACGTAAGCTGAAGCATATCTGATTTTAAACATTTGTCCTAATGTAGGAAGAAAGATGACAAAATGTCTGCAGCAGATGTGTTGTGCCCAGTACCCTCAACATGGTGGCCAGTACACCCTGGGAGTACTTTAATGTCTGTTGTCTTAAAAATCTTTAACACTTCTCCTCCAAGTAATTAATCCCTTTAGAAGTGCTAGGCACCTGATATGGTCATTCACCCTACAGAAAGGAAGTCTGACTTCAGATTAGGAAAGACGGTGAGCTAGGTAATCAAGTAAAAGAAATACACTTATTTTGTAATTTTTTTTAAGCATATGAATAGAGCTGGAAAAAAAACCCCAGCACATCTCATTCAACACACATTCATGAAAAGCCTGCTAAGGGCCAACGCTGGGTCTGTAACATTGAAATGACATAAGGAAGATCCCTGCCCTCAAGATTAATACAGGTTAACACACACATTAATACGTGCATTAACAAATGACCCCCAGGGCAACAGTAACCCCGACTGAGACCCCCTGCGCCCTTCCCACTTCTCTCCCAACATTCCCACCTGGACAGAAGGTGAGCAGGCTTGGGCTTTGCAATGTTCTAGGCCCTGCTTGGCATCTTCCAGCTGATGACTCCTCCTTCCCCATTTTTGTCCTTCCCATTAAAGCCCTCCATGTCAAGACCATCATGGCACCTTTCTGCAGCTTCCCCTACTGTTGTGAAAGGGCTGTGAACTGGAGGAAGGCTCACTGAATAATTTAAAGACATTTTCTCACTTCCAGAAGCAGTGCTCCAGTTACCTAAGATAGCATCAGGCCACCCAGCTCTCTGCCTGGGTGTGAGACAGGTGTGCGTTGGTGGTGGTGTCAGCTACACTAGCCAGTGAATCAGCAGTGGCCATAACTACCCCCAAATTTTCATGAATTATGGACTTCACTCTAAGTTGAGGGATGATGCTGTGTGTGGAAGAGAAGCTGGTTAGGTTAGTTGGTCAGCAGCAGGACGGCAGGCAAAAATGATCACCTACTGGGGCTCTGACAACAAGCCATGATTGTGTTAAAAAACAAAATTCAAGTGAGTAAATTTGAAGACCTCGTTGGCTTTATTAAACGATTCATGAATCGAGCAGCATCCCACCTAGCAAGTAGGGAGGTGCAGAGGAGTTGTACAAAATGGAAGGAGGGTGGGGCAAGTAAGTTAGAAGCAAAAGAAAAGAAAGGATTGTGGGCCCCCTGGGTGGTGTAATCACTTGAGCCTCCAACTCTTGGTTTCGGCTCAGGTCAATCTTGGGGTTGTGAGATCATCAAGCCCCGCACTGGGCTCCATGCTCAGCACGGAGTCTGCTTGAGATTCACTCTCCCTCTCCCTCTGCCCCTCCCACTTGTGCTCTCTCTGTCTCTAAAATAAATAAATAAATGTTTAAAAAATTTTTTTTGGAAAAAGAAAGAATTGTTCCAGGTAAGATCACTTTCCCTTAGGGGCAAGGGCAGGGAGTCTTACTATGCAGATTACAGCACCTTCCTTTGCGGGACAGATTCCCTCAATGATGCTCATCGGAAAATTACTGATTGGTAGGTTAAGACTTAGATTTCTAGGGTGAGTTGAAACTGCAGTTAGGTTAGGTACTAAGCACCGGTGTGGTGACTTGGTCTGGCTCAAGTAACACCCATTTGGGGCCAGTGGTTTTCTTTTTAATGATTGTTTAGATTTTTAAAATCAAGTATGGAAGTTCCACCTACTTCCTTCTTACTGCCACCAGGGTTCTCTGTCATTTCAGTAAGTTCATTCCACCTTCACCAGGGAATTCAGAGAATCAGAAACCACTCATGCATTTGCGACCTAAATATGAACAGAAGTGAGACTCCTTCTGTGAGGAAGACAAAATGCAGGAGGCTCTAGAACTCCCAAACTAGCCTTGTTAAATCCAAATCTCTGACACAAATTTGTTCTAAAAATGGCTTAAGTTATGATTGCACTCACAAGATTTTTAGGTGTGATGGTTGAAATATAGTGATTTAGTTTGTTTAAGTTTCAAGTTTAATTCTAGTATAGTTAACATACAGCATTATATTAGTTTCAGATGCACAATATAGTGATGCAGCAATTCTATACATTGCTCAGTGCTCATCATTAAGTGCACTCTTCTTCCCCTTTACCCATTTCACCCATCCCCCACCCACCTCCTCTCTGATAACCATCAGTTTGTTCTCTTTAGTTAAGAGTCTGTTTCTTGGTTTGTCTCTCTCTCTCTCTCTTTTTTATCCTTTGCTCATTTCTTTTGTCTCTTAAATTCTACCGATGAGTGAAACCATATGGTACTTGTCTTTCTCTGACTGACTTGTTTCGTTAGCATTATACTCTCTAGCTCCATCCACATTGTTGCAAATGGCAAGATGTCATTCTTTTTATGGCTGAATAATATTCCATTGAGTATATCTACCATATCTTCTTTATCCATTCATCAGTCGATGGACACTTGGGCGGCTTCCGTATCTTGACTATTATAACTAATGATGCAATATGCATAGAGGTGCATCTATCTTTTTGAATTATTTTGAGGGTAAATACCCACTAGTGTGATTACTAGATTGTTTAAAAAGAAATATAGTGATTTCGTCAATATGGAATAGAAGCTAAGATTGAAGGAAGAATGGAAACAAATCCAAGACACAGACTCCTCTTTATATCCACCCTGGGAAGGTTGCTCTTATTAATTTAATTAAGTTCCTGGATTAATTTAGGTAAGCCCCTCTTGACTCATGCAGGGAGCCCAGCAGGAGCCCAAGCTGGGTTCACTCTAGGACTCAGGCAAGTCAAGGCATGTTGCAAGGATAGGTGGGGGGTAGGAATGGGAGCAGTGTTCAACAAGGATTTACTTAGATGAGGGATAGAGGAAACTTCTGGAAAAGATCTTTTTAAGAAAGAGACTTTTAAGACAAATAAGTTTGATACCGGACAGAGGTCAAGAATGAAAAGGGTAAAAGGACACAAGGAGGGAAGTGGGGGGCCTCTAAGAGGCTAAGGGTTGAGAGAGTCCCAAACTCTGGTTTTGAGACTCCTGAAATATTGCAACACTAAGAAATACCAATACTGGGTTATAAAAACAGGTGCAATATTACAAATTCACATTTACTCTTTAAATTTACATTTGCATTTACCATGTTAAATTTTTAACACCAAAACAAAAGCACGTCGCAAGTAGTTGTGCTAGTCTCAAGATAATTAAAGGGCTTGTAAACATTCCCGGTTCATAACTCAGTACAGGCGAGGCGATCGAGCATAGGAGCACAGGAGAAAGGCTGCATGGCGAACGCTGTCTGGAGTCAGTTCTGACAGCCTCTCTGAGACGGCATGAATGACCTTGACTGGAGTCATCTCCATGACTAGCCTGCACGGGTGCAGTCCCGCACAGGGACTCCTGCTCCGTCCCTCTGGCCTCGGTGACCCAGCCTAAAGTGCATGCTTCAGGGGGCTGCAGGAAAAAGCCAAGTGGAACCCACAGGAGCTCTTCATCCACGAGCTCTGAGAGAGGCCGAGCTCGCAAACAACTTCTTCGGCGACTTTGCTGACTTCGGCAGCCCCAGGAGTGCTCCGACATGACGGCCGCACCCAGGCGTTAGCAGCTTTGGCACACGTGTGGCTGGGCCATCACAGCCGTAGGGGTGACACCAGCACTGGCCGCATCCTCCAGGCACACTGACAGCACAGCCCCAAGATCACCACGGAGAGCCAGTTCACCAGTGGCAGAAGCCACGGCATAACCAGCAGGGTCCTGTTCCACCAACGAATCCTTCTGTGTCCTCTCCCATGGGGCCAGCCTTCCCTCAGAGGGCACACGTCCTGTTACCCCAAGGCTGATTTGCAAGGGGCCCACCACGTGGGGACTCCTGCCTGTGACTGGGTGGGTAAGTCTGTGTAATTCTGGGGTTTAATATTCAGAAGCCCACCTGTCCACAGAGAAGTTTCATTCTTCAACATAAGCTTTACTTGGGAATTGTTTGGATGTTATTACTTTGACTCTACATGCTGGCTCTTTTGTAGATTGGTTCAGAACCTAGGGAAGAGGGGCGCCTGGGTGGTGCAGTCGGTTGAGCATCCGGACTCTTGGTTTCGGCTCAGGTCATGATCTCAGGGTAGTGAGATCGAGCCCCGGGATGGGCTCCTCACTCAGCGGGGAGTCTGCTTGAGTTCTTCTCTCCCTCTGCCCCTCCCCGCTGCTTGCTCAAGCGCTCTCTCTCTTTCTCTCTCTCTCTCTCAAATAAATAAATAAATAAATAAATAAATCTTTTTTAAAAAAGAACTTAGGAAAGAGAAATGCTATTAAATGAGCCTCTCAAATACTTACAGGAACCATCCTAATCATCAGTATATTCTCAGGACCTGATATACTATTTGGCCCTAGCAGACACACACAAAAAATATTTGAGATAATGAATGAATGAGAACATGTGTACAATACTCACCCCAGGGCAAAAGCAGAAATATCTGGTTGGAATTTGAAGGGTGCATCATGAGTGGGAAGAAGGCAGATCCAGAGAAAAATTGTTGGTTGTTACAGTGACTCAATTTTTTCCCTAAAGTTACTATACCCCAGGAAGCATAGCTTGCTCACTTACTGATTTGTAATTTTAAGAAACATCTCTTGAGCATTTAACATGCACCAGGCACAGAGAAAGAGAATTCCCACCTTTAAGCAGTTCATATTCTAGTTGGGTACGCAGATCTGGGTGCAAGTAACTAGGTTCCAGAAGGACAAATGATTTATTAACAACATGAACCAGTTACTACAGTAGCATAGAGAAGGCGACAATTCTGCCTGTCAAGAGGATTAGGAAAGTCTTAAAAAGCTGAGGACCAAAAAATATCAGCTAAAGTTATGGATTCACAATATGGAAAAGAAAGAAACATTGGGCAAACCACCAGTAACTGTCAGTTCTTTGTGAGGACAGGAAATGGCACAGACCCCAGTTTGAATGAGCCAGTGATTCATTCATTCAATAACTATTAGCTGAGGGACTACTATGTATAAAGAGGCACCCTGGGCCCCTGGGAGATGCAAGTATGACAGACAAAGGAAAAAAAAACACCTGGAACTCCACGTGAGAGAGGAACGTGGACCTTGTTTGGCTGTTGTCTCAGGACTGAGCTCTTGCTCCCAGGCTCTGCACTGGCTGGAAGCTTCCCTCCTACAGGATTTTTACAACAGACGGGGTGGTGTCAAGTAATTTGAGCTTTGACCCATACTCAAACCTCGGATCCTGGACATCTTAATGAAGAGGCTCAAACCCAGAAAAATCTCATCTCAAACTTCTGAGCAGTTTTCTGTTGTTCTAGGCAGAGGAAAATAAAATTACCTTCAGACAAGGATTCCTTTGCTCTGGAAATTTCGATTGTCATGGAAATGGCCACTTAGATTCTGATACCAATTCTGATGTGTTTTTTTTCCACCACACCACGAAGCAGTTGTCAGAGACCCCGTGGGTGTCCTACAATTCAGCTCAATTCTGACACCACCTGGAGAAAGCATAGATTCCACAGGTGAAGGATGCAATCCTACAAGACCGTCTTCCCTTCCCTATCTGTCCCCACTTCAGAGGCCAATCTCCAGTTCGTTTCATCATCTGTGCTTCTGATGGACCAGCTGTAGATCTGAAGTTCCAACAACCCCCTCCTTCTGTTGGATTAACTTACTAGAGCAGCTCCCAAAACTCTGAGAAGCATTTTACTTGTCAGATAACCAGTTTATTATAAAAGGATGTAACTCAGGAACAGCCAAATGTAAGAGATGCATTGGGCAGCATATGGGAAAAGGGTACAGGGCTTCCGTGTCCTCTTGGAGAATGCCACTCTCCCCAAATTTCCAGGTGTTTGCCAACCTAGAAGCTCTTCAAACGCTGTCCTTTTGGGTTTGTATGGCGGCTTCATTCTATAGGCATGGTTGATTAAATCATTGGCTACCGGTGACTGATTCAACCCCCAGCTCCTCTCCCCTCCATGGAAGTCAGGGGGATGGGACTGAAAGTTCCAACCCTCTAACCCTGTGGTTGGTTCTCTTGGCAATTTGCCCCCATCATTAAGTGTCATCCAAAAGTCACCTCATTAACAAAGGACAACTTTATGGCTCTCATTCACTTAGGAAATTCCAAGTGTTTTAGGAGCTCTGTGCCAGGAACAGTGGATGAAGGCCAAATATATATTTCTTACTATAAATCACAGCATCACACCACTCAACCCACAAGGTAGATAATGGCAGAGACTTTTATGCCACATGGGCCCTTTCTTCCTGGGTTAGTAGATTAATAAGATAAAGGGTGGACCAGTCTGTCTCCAAAACTAAAACTGGGGCTAAGAGGCACTTGCAAATTGTAAATGGCTACCTGAATTGGAATAATATTAACTTGGGCCCTGTGCGGGATTGAATAATATAAACTGAATTGAAATACCATAATAACATTATGAACTTGGATGCCATCTTTCTGTCTTGTGTATGCAAAAGCAGAGGCCAGTGTGTGAAGAGAGGAAACTGAGGCACAGTGAGAAAGAGCCAGCAGGAGCCTCTCTGCCCAGAGCGTAAGTCCCCGTGAGACAGTCTCGCTTCCTACTCTTGGATCCTGTTGGCCTATAATCCTCCACATACCACATTTTTGCTTAAACGAGTTTAGTGGAATTTTCTTTGTTACCAAAAGAGCTTGAGGCTAAAAAAAAGGGGGGGGGGGGGGGGGGGGGGGACCCTCTTCTGAAACGTTTATTTGTAACTTACTAACTGCAAAAGTTTCGGTTGACTTACATGGGCCTATAAAGTCTATGCAATTGTGTGGAGACTGGTAAATATGCACTTGGACACATCAGCCTACAAATTATTGTTTGCTTTTGGGAAATGCAGTTGCTTAAGTAAATTCGCTGCTGAGCCCCAACACACTGGCATGGATAGCGGGCATGGATGTTACCTCAAACAGAAGAAAAAACTGAAAACAAACTGGACTGAGTTTAGCAATACTGCTCTGGGCTGGACGGATTGTGCCCCTGACGTGGTGCTCTACTGTAACCCAGCTGAGCTAACAAACACCAGAGTTCTGCTCAGCCGTGGGACTGGTGCAGGGGAAGGGAAGAGAGAGGGCGCAAATGCAGGCGCCAAAAGGAACCTCCGGGTTTCGCTTGCGCGCATGGGACTGAGAGGGACCTCAGGTGTTGTCCCTGGTTTTCAGGGCTCTGGGCATAGTTTGTTGATTTCCCTTTGATAATAACCAGGAAGAAGTACCAACTCCCCCAGCCACTTGCTGCAACTGTGGGTCTGCTCCCTGAGCAGTGCTAGGGCCTCTTCCGGCAGAGGTCTGGCCTTGCCCCCATCCCCCTCCACCGTCTGCTTTTCAAGACTGACCACGCCCACCTCAAGCAGGGCTGCCCCCATTGTGGCAGAGCTGGTGGGGAGGGCACTGCCGGGCAGTGGGTCAGGCCAGAAAATGCTCCACAGTACTCTCATTAGGTTCAAAGCATAAATTATTGCTGTCTTTTTAGAAAATTTAAATGAAGTGTTTCAAAGCAAAAAAACCAAATAGTTATTTTCTTAAAGAGACTGTGTTTCTGAGGATAGAGGCCACCTTCTAGGGACCAGGGGCTGCACATTTTTCTAAAAGGAATGGCAATTTCCAGGCCTGTCACATTGGGATGGGATGGGATGATCCAAAGGCAGACAGAAAAGACTCAGAAGGCGGAGAACCTTTGACTTTTGAGGGATTTGGGAACAATGAGGCCTGTGGCTCAACCGAGGGGGTGTGCTTGAGATCTTTTCTCCCCAGTGGCAAGAGGAAAGCTGCCCTCCACCACAGTGAGGCAGGCCAGAGACCATACCAGCTTCAGCGGGGGAGCTCTGAGAACAGTCCGATCTGTACTAGTTTTAGGCTTCTCTGCCTTGGCATTTCCTTCTGCGATATTAAAGCCTTCGGTAACATTTTGTTGTTACAGTCTGGCCGTGGCCTTATTCAAGTAAGAAACAGGTCTGTATGGAGTAGGAAAGGGGAAACAGACTTTTCCTATCTTGACGTCAGCCTCATGATAGCAGTACTGACCGAAGAGAGAAGGTTCTGGAACTGCAGAAAGTGGCCATCGGGAAGTGAATGATGGGCCATGGTGGAGTGGAGTTCACCAGTCTGGAATAGTGCCAAGCAGAGGCATGGGCGTGGCATGATTGACCTGGAAACCGACATGAAACAGCCCTCCCCCCCCAGCTCCTCCCAAGCATGCTAGAGGGGAAGCAACAATTATGGCAGAGACTGGCTAGGTGCGGAACAATCACTTTTCTCCCTCTTGAGCACTCGGAGACTACATCTTCCAGCCCCCTTGCAGTGGCCAAAGGAACATGACCAGAAGGGAATGTAAACCATTTTCAGGTCTAGACCGTAAAATCTCTGCGATACCCTCTGCTTGGTCTCTCCTTGCTTACTGCTCGGCTCAATTCAGAATGACACACAGAGGACTCCAAGGTGGTTGTAGAGAGGACAGCACACCGAAAAGACGGAAGGACGATGAATCCCCGAGTCATCACTTGGAGGAGAGCTGCCAGACCTATTTTGAGTTGTGGTGTGAGCAAAGAATAAACATTTATTGTGTTAAACCACTGAGATTTTGAGGTTGTTTTGTTCCTGCAGCCAACATTAATTACTCTCACTAATAAAACAACATAAAGAGATGTCTGAAGTCCTGTTATTACTCGGACAAGGGCCTTTGAGCCATCAGAGATTTGGGTCACAGAAACATAATCAGACATAGATTCTTCCTCCAAAGAGCTTGCAACCCACGAAGCGGGTGAGACAAAAAGTGACAATAGAAGGATAAAGAGAAACCTAATAAATGACTTTGTGATGAGGCACGAAGCCACGAGGAAACATTTAAGCAAAGATGCTTATAGTACCATTCCCTTGTCAGAATTGCCAAGAGTGTCACAAGTGGTGAAGTCATGGAGATCCTACCCATTTTTCTCTCTGATGAGCTCATAGGTCTTTGTTTATAACCTTTATTTCTTCATTGCCATGGTTTTATCTTTTACTTCCCCATGGCTATTGGAAAACAAAACAAATTAGAGAGACAGTATACTAAGTCAGTTCTTACTGAACCAAGAATGAACCTTTACTGATAAAATGCTCTTTAAGTGTGTATGACTACAAGCCAAAACAAGACTAAGAATTAAAAAAAAAATAAGTTGATGTGGAATTCCTGGAGGAAGAGCTGTTCACATCGGATATACAGACTTTATTTCTTTTAATCCCCTTTTCCCACTTCCTTGGGACCTGAAGAAGGCACCGAATCAGAGGTTTGCGATGGCATCTCTTTTTCTCACGGACTGCCAAGTAAAACTGTGTGAAAGGAGAAATCCGGCCAGGTGGAGTGGGTTGGTGACTTTTTCCCTCCATTTTTTTTTAATCAAAAGTAACTTACGATACCTGCTAAACATGGAGGAACCTTGAAAACATGAAGCTAAGTGAAAGAAGCCAGACACACAAAAACACATACTGCATAATTCCATTTATATGAAATATCCAGATAGGCAAATCCATAGAGACAGAAAGGAGATTAAGTGGTTGCCAGGGGCTGGGGGTGGGGGGAGGGGGAAAAGGCAAGGGAGGAGGAGTGACTTCTGCTTAAGGGGCACAGGGTTGCCTTTGGAAGGATGAAAACGTTCCAGAACTAGGATATGATGTTGTTTGTGCATTACTGTGAATGTACAAAACGCCACTGATTTATACTCGAAAATGGTTAAAATGGTGACTTCCGTGTTAAGTGAATTTTACCTCAATTAAAAATATTCTGGCTTTTTTTTTTTTAAAGTAACGTCATCTTATCTGTCGCCTTCCTTGCCTCACATACTCCTGCTCTGTCTTCTACTCATTCTTCCTGAAATTATAGTATTAATAATGGTAGCATTAATAACAGTAGAAATTAAATGCAACTCACTGTGACCAGACTGGCAAAAGCACAAAGCCCAACGTTAGGGGAATGGACTGTCTGCCGAATCAATGGAAACTCTGAAAGGGGAAATCACATGCTCTTAAGTCCCCGGGGAAACTGTGCCTCCACTCGGAGCAGACGGAGAGCTATAGGTTCCTGGATGGGAGATTAATAAACAAAGAGTAAAGAAGCATATCTGGGTCCTTTCTGATTCTCTCCCAAATGCATGCTGGTGTTATTTATGGTTGGATCATTTCCCCAATCTTCTTCTCTTCCAGAATTGGTTTTTGTGGTAAACCAGACTTAGACAGTGAAGCAGAACAGAGCAACTGAAGGACAGAAAAGGAGCTGGGGTTGGATTGTGATTGTCATGCTGATCTCTGGAAAGCCACCCTGTTCCTGTCACCAATGCCGTGCCAAGCTGAGTAGAAATCCATGAGGCTTGAAGAAAAGAGACTAGACACCTGACTTAAACTCCTGCCTTCCCCTCCCACCTTGGCCACACCTTCTCAGTGAGAGGGCTTAGCGTCTTGGCTTGAGCTGGGAGGGAAAGGGCATGTTGGCAGGAGGGTGTGTCCCTTCCTAAAGGGGCTCATCTCCTTTCTCCTTCCCAGAGTCTCCAGTCTGTTCTGTTCCACAGTTTCCAGGCATCTCAGAATGTAAAGCTACCATGATGTCAGCAGACTTTCCATCGTGCAACACAACACAACGCGAAAGCCATGATGTGATTTTGACTATTGAGTCCTACATCCTAGCCCTGCTTTGAAGAAGACAGGAAGGGAATGAAGCCAGGTCACTGCCGACCCCCAGAGCAGAGGTTTGCTGGAGCTGGCGTGGCTCCCCTGAGAGCCATGATTACATTGGGGGGAATTTTGCAAGCCAGTTCTTGAAACGATTATTTAAAAAAATTATATTACAAATATTACCAGAACTGAAAGAGCTCTTGGTTTAATGATTATAATTTGCATAAAGGTGATAAATGTTAGACCACCTGTAGATGACATCACAAATGTAATGAAAATCACCACCAGGAAAAGATGTAGCAGATGGGGATGCAACTCCATTTGTCACATCGTGGTTGAAATGCAACCACAGTTTGGCTACACCTGGTTATATGAATGCAGCAAAAATCAACAAAAGCATTCTGTAATAGTCACTTGGCTATATGGAATTTACAGTAGAGTGTGTTGTACATTGCATTATTGTTTGTAAATCGTATGCCATACTCCCTTTACATCTGTGAAATTCATAAGAAACTCATAAACTCATTTTTTTTTTTTTGGAGCCAGTTGTTAAACATACCAACACACCACTGCCAGAAGGTCTATAAGCCTAGGAGACCTGACTGAATCGAGTCATTTGTAAAAGGAAGAAGTGGGAGAAAGGAGGGAATGGAGCCCCGGGGGAGCAGGCAGGGAGGAGAAGCATCATCCTAAACAATCTAGTCCTTGCATTTTCAATCTAAGGTAGTGACGAAAATGATAGATAGGAAAAATACAGGGTTCTCTTTGCAAAGGTAGATAGGTGACTTCCTATCTGGTGTGATTTGAGAGGAGCTCCAACGCTTGGCAGCCCAGAGATATCCAGCCCCGTGGCTTGCCCGAGCCTGCTTCTTGAAATTCACAGGATGTTAATGTCCTTCATGTGGCTGAGCGTGGTCTCCTATAGCTTTCTCTTGCCTCTAATGTCGCTCATTAGCACCTTGCCCACATTTGTGTATAAATAACTAGATATGACTTTGAGAAGCACTGAGCTTCTTCCCAGGGAACTGAGACATAATTAAAAGTTCTGATGTGGGGAGGGAGCTGGAAAAATCCCTGGCATTGGACTTGGCCTTGGCAGTACAGGCCACAAAATGGGGAATCACAGACAGCCTTGGGTGTGGACACGGAGGGCACTGTGGGCGAGCATCAGGGTTTTGCAAAGGCAAACAGAGATGCTCTGGAGGCCACGTCACCTGTGGGCCAACTTGATGTGGACACAGCTACTGACCTTGCACGTTGGACCCCGCATGAAAAAACAAGGAGATTAGAGTGACTCCTGATGTAAACTATGGAAGTTGGGTGATAATAATGTGTCAATTGATTGATTGCAGCGAAGGTAGGGCATGCTGATAGTGGGGAACGCTGTGTGTGTATGGGGGTGGGGGTGTAGGGGAATCCTCTGTACTTGCTGCTCAAATTTGCTGTGAACCTCAAACTGCTCTAAAAAAATAAAATCTATTAAAAAAAAATAAGGAAGGGGCACCTGGGTGGCTCAGGTGGTTAAGCATCTGCCTTCAGCTCAGGTCATGATTCCATGGTCCTGGGATTGAGTCCTGCGTTGGGCTCCTGACTCAGCGGGGGATCTGCTTCTCCCTCTGCCTGGCATTCCCATTGCCTGTGCTCTCTCTCGCTCTCTCTCTCTCTGACAAATAAATAAATAAATCTTAAAAAAATTAAAATTAAAAAAATAAGGGAATTAGGATCCCAGGTGTTTACCTTGTTTACCGTTCTAGTCTGCAACTGCCCACCCAGAAGCATTCCTTCCCTGCCCCTCACCGTTTCACGATCCTGAAGTGTCCCATTCCACGATGGTAACATTTGCAGTCCTTGGAAAGACATAATTATAACTTAATCAGTAAGCAGGTATAAATGTGTGCATTTATACATCCAAAGTGGTGGAAAAGATGAGAGAAAGCGCATCCCCTGTGCCCCCAGCAATCACGTAACAGAACTAAGAAATACTCTTCACCTTTTACTTGTTACAGCGGTCTCCCCTTTTCCCTTCAGAAGAAATACTGTGACTCCCCTAATTTTTCAAATATACATCTCCCTCTCTTTTCAGATGTATATTTTACTTTTTTTACTGTCAGCACCCTGGTTTTCAAAATATACATTTGAATCTATTTTCAAAAATCTTTTTTCCGGGAGTCGGCTTCTCCCTCTGCCTCTGCCCCTCCCCTCGCTTGTGCGCTTGCTCTCTCTCTCTCTCTCTCTCTCTCTCTCTCTTTCTCGCAAAAATAAATAAGACCTTAAAAAAAAAAGTCTTTTCCTGTCTTTACTTCCTATTGCTCCTCCTCTTTTTAAAATGGATACTTGGTTTACTATTATCACACCTTTGAGGTTTGTTTACTTGTGATCCAAGGGGCTCCTTCCCTTGTTATGTTCCTGGAAAGGCCCAAGGGTACAGAGGATATTGGGCTGTACTTAGGTATAAAACAGACCCTAAAACTGATGTCAGAGTAGTCTGGCTATTCTTCACTCCCTTTATGTCTTCCTGCAAATGTGGAAAAGACATGTGTTTTTAGAAGGGGGCTAGGGGGACGCCTGAGTGGCTCAGTCAGTTAAGCGTCTGCCTTCCGCTCGGGTCATGATCTCAGGGTCCTGGGATCGAGCCCCAAGTCAGGCTGCCTGCTCAACGGGGAGCCTGCTTCTCCCTCTCCCTTTGTGCTCTCTCCCTCTGTGTTCTCTCTCTCTGGTTCTGTCTCACATAAATAAAATCTTAAAAAAAAAAAAAAGAAGGGGGTTAGGGATGAATCATCAAGGCCACACAGGGCAAGGTTGGCTTTTAGAGGTGACTTCAAATGCCAGGGTCACTAATGCGAGGGGAAAGTTGCCCCAGGGGGGTGGTTCACACTCGCCCTATGCTGGGCCTCACCTGTCCTGCTTGCCACCGTGCTGTCCTCATGAAGATTAAACCTTCCTTTCTGGCTCTGCTCCTGACCATCCCCATCACTCTTCTACACCCAGATCTCAGGCAACAGCCCTCCCCTCAACCACCGGGTTTGGGTCTTGCTAAACCAAAAATGCAACCAAGTGATCTAAGAAAGATATATTTTAAAGGACACCCCTGTGTCTTTCTTTTCTCACCCAGGCCGTTGGCCCTCAAGCATTGACATGCACGGATACTTGCATTCCACGATCAAAGATGGGATCACAGGGCACATGGCACGTGCCTCCAGACGGCCACTGCTTTCTCGCAAGATGGCACCTTTCAGAAGTCACTCCTCCACATTTCAGTCTAAGTGGGAATCTTTCTCCCTAATGCCCGCACTGCTCAGACAGACCCAGTGGACGGCTCTATCTTTCCCGCAGTTAGCTCTCAAGGGGATGACTTCTGTTTGTTTCACCATCATTATAAAGGAAGCGATCCAATGTAAACAGACGACTGGGAAACTGAGTTAGATTTTTGACACGTGGGAAAGCTGCCCACACAGATACAGGTTAGCAGGGCAGCTGACGACCTCTGCGAACTATTCTTAGTTAACGCACAAAAGCCAAAAACAGGAGGAAATTAGGATTACCAGTGTATCTTCTGCTGTTTGCACATGGTCAGGTGTCTCTGGGAGGCTTCCTGGGAATATCGGCCCTAGAGCTGCCAAGCAGAAGAATTGCAGGAAGCAGGCGACGGACTCCTTGCCTGACTGGATCTGTTCCTCTGGGTGTGAAGAGAGGCAGGAGGGAATGAGACCAGGGAAGCGGTCGTGAGCTTTCGTGCCCTGTGGCTCTTTCTGAACACAGGCTCGTCTTTGCCCAGCCTGCTGGCAAAGCTGATGCAGGCCTGTGAGGCAGCATGCGTGGGAACCCCAAACAGCAGGTGCATCTCCCTCGAGGGGAGCTCACCGGCAGCAAGAGTGCTAGAGGACTGTGACCCACAGTGATCCTTCCTGAGGTGTGGCTTCTGGGCTGTGGGGAGAGCCCAACAGCAGAAGCTACACCTCCAGAAAGGAAACACAGAGGCTGGAGGCTACGTTGTGGTCCCATCAGTGCCCACAAAATGCCTTCTCTCTCCTGAGCCCTGCCCTCCCGGCAGAGCCTGCAGACAGCTAAAAAAATAAAAATAAAATAGAAAGTGGCATGTGCCTGTTTGCCTCTGTGGTTTTTATCTCTGTTCCCTCAGAGCTGCAATTAGCCTGGCTCTCAAAGGCCCCCAACCATCACTCCTGCCAGGGAGGGCACCTTCCAGCGGGAGAAGTTCCCCCACGAAGGAGGGCAGGAAGGAATACGGGCTCAGTCCCTACTTCCAAGGCTTCTTGTCTTTGACCTTGTTTTTCTAACCCAGCTCCGGATATGCGGTCTGAAAAAGGATTTTTGGGCTCCCAGGGGCATGAGTCTGTTGGGAGAAATATGGTTTAGAAGTACAGATGTTGGAATTTCTGGTACATTTTAAGAATAGCAAGGAAGAACGGTAGTTTTCGAGTCAAAGGGATGTGATGAAAAATTGTACCTTCACTACTTAAAAACTGCGGTCTTGGACACAGTTTTGTCTCCTGGAAAAGGGAGGAATGATACCTATCTCATACAGCTGTCCTAAACGTTGAGATAACACATACTTAAGGGAGAACAGGAAAAGACTCACAAGAAACGGCCACAGTTGCTTTCTAAGGAATGGGGATCCTGGTAGGGATGGCCCTTTTGTTCTTCCGAGCATCTTCATGGGTCTGCTGGCTTTTCTTAGTGAAGAAATAAGAATTTGGACTTTGGGAATAGTCCACGAGTGATTCCCTGAGGCATGGGATGGGAGCAGGGAAAGAAACTAGAATCCGGTGAGATGGTGTGGGGCTGGGGGGAGGAGGCTCTAAGCTCAGAGACTTGAAGGCTTGATAGACCAGAGTTCAAATCCGGCTTCTAACACTTAGTAACTGTGGAACTTTGGGAAGTTATTTGCCTTTGCTTAGTTCAGTTTCCCCACGGACAAAATCAGGATCATAATCCTTCCCTCTCGTGGCTCTTGTGAGGAGTAGATGAGGTAATGATGGTGCAGGGTCCAGTACACAGTATCCATTGTTGTTATTGTGGTGAATCATTGAGACTATATGGTCTGGTCTCCACAACAGGGGACAGCCTGGCAAAAGTACATTCACTGCACATTCCTGGCCCACCTTCTCCAGAGTCCGGTGTCACATGGGACACAGTTGGGAGAGCCCAGGGACACCGCCACTTTCTGGCAGGAGCTGCCACAGCCAAAGCTCCACCTGAATCTCAGGCCCTTCCCCTCCACACTCTTCCCTTAATATGTTTTTCTTTGACCCAGGGAAACAGCATTTGCCTTCTAGGATGGGATGACAAATGTAAAAGGCCCAGATTTATGTAAATAAAGTAAACCGAGGTATGCGAAAGTATTTTGTAAACAAACTCAGGTAGGTTGTGCAAAAGTAAGGCATTGGAATTATTACCAGAAGTAAAAGGTTTAATACATACAAGGCTGGATGTTCCTTGTTTTATATCCAGTACGGTTTTCTTCAGATAGATCATAGAGGCATGAAAGAGTTAAAAAAAAAAAAAAATCCTCTCCGGAACTCCACGTATTTCTCGAGGGTAGCTGGAAATGAGTACATTTTCTGCCCGTAGCTCGGTGGTCTGGCTTGTGCCCAAGTACAGGGGACCTCCCTATTGTGCCCTGGAGGACAGGTGGAAGCTGTGTCTACCTCCTGCGCCACCCCCCAGCCCCAGGTACCTCCATCCCAGTGGCAGAGAGTACATGCTGGGCCCATGACACAACAGTGAGTAAAAAAAACAGTGCATACAACTACATACAAATATCATTCAATTAAATGTCTAAACATATGGACACACGTGCATGGAAAAACAAGAGTTAGAAGAAACATATCAAAAGATGGGATTAGAGAAGACTTGCTTACAAGGTGTGGTTACTATCTTTAGAATAGACCCAAACGTGAGAAGAGAAATCAGGCCGTCTCTGGCTTATTAATTAGGATCTGGTGACAAATACACTTTCTTTACATGTTCTCTTCATCCATTTAGATTTGAGTACCTTGAGACTAAAGACCCTCTCTGCTGTTTCTTTTTGTTTTCTCCCTGATGGTACAGGGCTTTTGCATCCAACAGCGGATGACCTGAAAGCCTAAGGAAGAGCAGCTGATATCACCAGTCCAGTGACCACTTCTGTAAAGGCCTTGTGGTCGGATCTGTCAACAAAAGGACCAGCATCGAAGGGGACAAAATTCCCAGGGCAGAGGAACAGCAAAAAAAATTAGGGTCAATCCCAGCTTTGCCACGTAATAGTTAAGCAAGCTGCCTCGGCCAAGTTACCCACTTTTGTGAGCCCTAGCCTGATCAGTAATCATAATACCACTCCTCGAGGTGGTTGTAAGAATTAAAGGGTAGTACAGTGCCTGGCAAATTGTTGGTAGTCTCCCTCCCCCCTTTTGGAAGCACGGATCGTTTTACTAAGAAAAGGACATTGTGAATAATTAAAATTGTCACCCGCTCCCACGGCTCATTAAATATCTTCTTTGGAGGAACTCGAAGGATTTAAAATTAAATTTTAAATGGTGTCTGTGTGGACAGAATCCACCCACATCTGGAAAACTAGAGGTTGAGCCTTTGTTCTTGCTGCCAGCAATCAGATTGTTCAGTACTTCTCTGAAAACCTCTTGCTGTTTCATCAAATCTGATTGGGAAGGGACACTCAACTCCCCAGGGTCTGGGGTTAAGCATTAGATATGAAAGTCACATAGAGACCAGAAGAGATGAATAAGATGCCTCAGCTCATTTATTTTCAAAGCTTTTTGAGGCAGGAGAAGAGGCGGATGGGAGGAACTTTGAAAGAGTAACCAGTTTTATGAGGCGAAAGGATATTGTTTTCATAATTTAATACTGGAAAGCAGGATTATCTTTGAAGAAATAGGTATGGAGACAGGGGTAACCGTCATTTCTTCTGTGTTTCTCCCTTACAGGACAAGGACATTACAATGACTGTCGTAGGGCCATATGGACGTTTATTTTGTTCCTACCCCCATCTCTCTCTATCTTCCCTTGTGCTGTGACTATTTGGTGAAGCAGTGATTTTCAAAGCATTACTTTTCTTAGCTGTCTACTACATGTTTTTTCATACTATCAAGACAATTTTATCTTCTTTCATTCTGACCTGTGAAAACTGAACCTTTGCATTGCCCCTACTTTGAATGTGGTAGCAATAATTCATTTGGTCTATTTGTGCATTAAGCAAACCAGTCATTTTAACCAAGAAAAATGACAGTAATAATGACTGGATTTCGGTGTGCATTATTCAATGTTTTTTAGTGCAAATCTGCATAAATTCCACTTAAAATGTCCCCATTGCCTCACCACACCTTGAGAAACACTGCTCCCGTCATTCTATCATCCACGTTCCAGAATCCTTGATCCTTACATTGCCAAATCCTTAGAGTATGCCTTGTTCTCATGGTCTCAACATGGTTTCTCTGGGTCCTCCAGATAAGACATCCTCATTCCAAGAGGAAGGAAGGGTCAAGGACCAACAGAGTGATTGTACAAGCTAGTTTTTTATTTTTCATTGCGAAACAATAGTTTTCCTAGCATTTCCACCCAGTAGAATGCAACCTGCATCTCACTGGCCAGAATGATGGTACACATTCATTCCCGACTGCAGAGGAAGCCTGGGGAGTCATTCTCATGAGACGTGTTTCCTGTGCAAATGTATCAGGTATTCCCAGGTCCATTTTCATCCTTGGAGGCACCCTGCCGGTGTGCTCTGTTGCCTGCCTCCAACCTGCGCAGGATATGCTCTAGGCTTGATGCTCAGCCAGAAACAAAGGACACTTCCATATCTTCTATTCTGAGAATTTTATTCCTCTTGCTCTTGCGTCAGATCCTTTGTTTCTTAGATGATTAGTTCTTGGTTTACTCTCTCTTTTTTTAAGGTACTCATCTTTCAGTAGCTTTTTGAAAGGGAGAAGTGAATTTTGGAGACCTTACATGTCTGAAAATATCTTTTATCTAGTGTCATATATATGTATTTATATATAGCTTTTGAAGGTTTTGCTTCATTGTCATCTAATTTTCAATGATGTGATTGAGAAGTCTGATGCCATTCTTTTTTTTTTAAGATTTTATTTATTTATTTGTCAGAGAGAGAAACAGAGAGAGAGAGAGCACAAGCAGAGGGAACGGCAGGCAGAGGGAGAAGCAGGGGAGCCTGATGCAGGACTCGATCCCAGGACCCCAGGATCATGACCTGAGCTGAAGGCAGACGTTTAACCGACTGAGCCACCCAGGCGTCCCAGTCTGATGCCATTCTTATTCCAGAACTTGTATGTATGCTCTACTTTTTCTCTGAGAGTTTTTCATATGCTGTTTCACAGTTGTTCTAAAAGTTGGCTTGGTTCCTTATTTATTGTGTTGGGCATTTATGAGCCTTTTACTCTGGAGATGTATGTCCTTCAAGCCTAGGAAAAGTTCTCATATTGTTTCTTTGATCATTTCCTTCTCTCCGTTTTCTCTGTTCTCTTTTTCTGGAATGACTGTTCATTAAATATTGCACCTCTTAGATTGCTCATTTTGTTTTCTTGTTTCTGTTTTCTCATGAACCATTGCTTTTACTTTTTATTCTTCTTTCTTATGATTAGTGTTTGCATAATATATCTTTTTCCTTCACTTTACCTTTAACTTGTCTGTGTCTTTCTATTCGGAGTACATCTCTCATGGAGGGGGGCGCCTGACTGTTTCAGTGGGTGGAGCATGTGACCCTTGATCTCAGAGTCACGAGTTTGAGCCCCACATTGGGCATAGAGCTCACATTTTTAAAAAGGTAAAAAAAAAATAATAAAGTACATATTTTGTAAACAAATAGAGTTGGATCTTGCTTCTTATGCAGTCTGACAATTTTTTGCAGATTTGGATTTCTATTTCGACTGGCTGCCCAGAGACTTCAAATATGAGCTGTAGAAAAATGATTCCCAACTTAGGAATAGAGAGAAGACTCTACAGAATAGATACACATAGAGGTGAGTATTTCCTATTATAATTCCAGCACTTCGCTAAATGAAACAATTTGTTGAACCCAGAAAGCTTCAACAGATAATAAAAAATAATGTTTGAGATAAAAGACAACCTACTCAAACTATAATATGTGTTGTGGATAGAAACAGCAGCTGGGGCTCCTTTTCCAACAGCTGCAGAGCCTCGTGAGTCTGTACTTCTTTGATCCAGAAGATTATCCACATACTCCTCATTCCGCCCCCCCAAATTCTGCTTCTGCCTGTCTCAGGTATTGAGAAGCTAGCACTGGATAGCCTAACAGCATAGGAATGTGGCCTCTGGGGTCCAACTAACTAATGTTCGCTTTCCAACTGCCTCTTACCAGTTGTGTGACCTCCCAGAAGTTGCCCCCTCTGAGCCTCAGTTCCTTCCCTAGAATTTGGCAGAAAGCACTGCTTTTTGAGATATCATCTGCCTCTGTCCTGCCAAGTTGTTGGCGCTAAAGCCAACTTTCCAGGGGAAGCACATGGCCAATGAGAGGGGCACATTGAAGGTGCTTCCTCTCAGAAGGGGGAGGTTGGAAGTGACCTTCTGCCCGTAGACACCCACTACCTGATATGCTTCAAGTGAGGAGTAAACCACCAGGTGCCCTGGGAGTGTTGGCCACTGGCAGCTTCATCTACCTCACTGTTCTTGTTCCTTGACTGAGCCTCACCCGCTCTTCCCCCCAGGGGTCTGTTACAAGCTCCTTCCTCTGACAGGAATGTTCTTCCTTCTCAAACCCTCACTCAGATTCCCATCTCCAGCTTTATGCTTCCTGCTAAACTCTTAGTTTTTTTTTTTTTTTTCAGATCTCAGCTTAAACATCTCTTCCCCAGGGATCTCTTCCCAGACTTAGACTAGTTTCAAATTTCCCTCTAGTAGGATAACCTAAAAATCTGTGCTTCCTCCCTATAACATGCATCACAAATGAGATTATTTGTTTACTATTTGTGTTCTCCAGTAGCACAGAAAAACTCCCCAAGGGCAGGGGTCATATCCAGAGTCTCTAGGACCCAAACCTGATCCATAGTGAGATGCTCAATAAACCATTGTTGACTTGCATTGTTAACTTTAGTGGTGATACGCACACACACACACACACACACACACACACACACACACACATATATTTGGGGCATGTTGGTGTTTGAGGACCCAATGTGGAGAAGGGAGAAGACTGGGTGGAAGCTGAAGGTGGGGTCCAGCAGCAAGATATTCTTATAGCATATGTTTTTATATTAAAAGCTCCGCACATTGAGGGAATCAGTTGGCAGAGTAGAGACAGAAGGTTTCAGAGCTGAGCAATAAGGCACTCTGTCTCTAACATTCCTTATGTAACCTTTGCTGATGAGAAGACAGAACAGAAAAGTCAATGTCACAGAGCAACCTCTGCTTGCCTGGGGTTGGTACAAAAAGATGGAAACTGAAAGTCTTTGAATCCTGGCCATTGTCCAGCCTAGCCAAGACCAAATAAGTCATTCTACGTGCTCAGTGCTTCCCTTTCCTCCCTGGTGAAAATGAAGAGGCAGAAAGTGTGTTTATGGCAGTAATAGCTTACTTTCTTACTGTCCTGAGAGAGTGGAAGTACATCGTTTATCTTTACGTGTAAGAGAACCAAACACAAGAACAAATGTCTTGATTTTATTTATTTTTTATTTTTTAAAAAGATTTTATTTATTTATTTGAGAGAGAGAGAGAGAGAGAGTGAGCGAGAGAGAGCACATGAGCAGGGGCAGAGGGAGAGTGAGTGGGAGAAGTAAACTACCCTGCTGAGCAGGGAGCCCGATGCGGAACTCGATCCCAGGACCCCGGAGTCATGACCTGAGTTGAAGGCAGACGCTTCACCGATTGAGCCACCCAGGTGCCCCAAATGTCCTGATTTTAAAAAGAGGTTCTCAACATGGGGGAGAGGACTAAGAAGCAGTGACATTTGGTTTGAAAAATTTGGATAATTTATCAGAATTCTTCAAAAAATTAGATACACATGAAAGAGAGAGAGCGCTTGATTTTTCTCTATGTACTCTGTGTGTGTGTAAAAAAGACAGAAAAATAAAATGGATATGGAAATGTTATTAATTGGTGAATTTAGGTGAAGGATATATATGGGTATTTCTTTTAGCATGCTCTGGTTTTTCTCTGTTTGAAATTTTGTAATTAAAAATATCATCGTGATTAATAAAGGCAAAGCTTTGTATTTCTAAAATACTATGTTGAGTCCATCCAGGGATCTTGTAGAAGCTTTATTTGCTGACCCCCCACATTCCTCTCCCCAGATTCTGTCTCTCTACCCACTTAGAATGCATAAGCATCTCTGCTGGAGTGACATGCCCAAAACCTACCCCTAGACGTCCAGCTAGTCCGACTAAGAGCCACTGCTATAAAGGTAGTGACACTGGGGCTACCTACCAAAGCAGGTTATGCACCATCATTCTCACGGAGAGTTTTACAGCCTTTGAAGTTTTAGATATAATCTTCCTTGGAGGCAGATGCTTGAAGCAGATACCCTTCCCAAGGTCCTTTGATTATAAATGTCTCTGAATGCTGACGGGTAAGGGTTTAGAGCCTCTGGAGTAAGTTCTTACAACTCCCTTTCTTCTCCCTTGTGATTTGACTACTCAGATTTTTGAAGCTGGCTCATACTTTTTGTTCTGCTCTGCGTTGTTTGCTTTTCTGTCTCCTGAAAGAGCTATGATCCAATCTGCCCAGCAAAGTTGCCAGTGGCAGCATTCCCGGAAGCTCCCACCTCCAGATGATGTCAGGCTTCATGTGACCCAACCGCCATGCATCCAGAAACATTACATCACTCCAGGATGTGATTCCTTCTAATGCAGAGCTGATTGTCCCTGTGTCCCTGTTGCTGCTGTGGCCACTATGAGCAATAAACCATAACCTCAAGTGGAGTCAGCTGTGCCCAGGTCCGTGGTCAAGGCAGAACAACAGTAGACTCACCTGAAGGTCATGCTGCCCCCACCAAGATACAGTGACTCCTGGGGCAGGCCACACAACACATTAAACACCCACAAGACATTCTACAATTGAGGACCAGAAATGAGAGGAAGGTGGCTTTTTCCTGGCCAGATGTGGGAACATGTGGTTGATGTTCTGTTGAGTCAGGCATTTTGGTCTGTCAGGTATGGGCAAATTATGTAGGCAAATGCTAGAGTGAATCATCACTGTTGAGTGTCTGAAGGAGACTGACTCTGAGTCTAAAACTTACATACAGACAGGAACGGTACAAGAGGCCTTTCGAGGGGCATTAAAAGACAAGGCCTACTTTATTCTTTTTAATTATTATTCTTTTTTATTTTTATTCATTTATTTGAGAGAGAGAGAGCAGGGGAGGAGCAGAGGGAGAGGGAGATAATTTCTAGCAGACTCTGCGCTGAGTGCGGAGCCCAAGGTGGGGCTTGATCCTGAGATAATGACCTGAGTGGAAACCAAGAGTTGGATGCCCAACTGACTGAGACACCCAGGGGCCCCTCATAAAGGTTTTTGTGAAATCATTAACAACAGTGTTTTTTTTTTAAAACAATATTTAATTAGGAAAATGGTTTCTATATTTAGACAAGGCCTACTTTAAAGGTATTTGTAATCCATAGTCACCTCAAAGTAATTAGAGGCAACATCTGGGGGTAGAGGGAGAAGATAGTCAATACCCACTTGTAAAGCTAAGTATAACTAAAACAATAGAACTTGAGATCTTACCAAGTGCCAGGTGCTTGGCAAGCACATAACCAGGTAAGGAGGCTACCCTTTGTCTTAGAGTGTCTTAAACTTATGTTCTAGGGAGTTCCCATCAGGGTCCAGTCGACCATTGCCCCCCACCTACTAACGCTGAGCTCTATTGGATCAGCCTCTTACCATCTGGAGCAATTCAAATACATCTGCCTTTGGATCAGCTTGAGTGCTTCCCAGAGACAAGCTCAGGTCCAGGAAGAATGACCTCAGTCTCAAGGATCTCCGCAGCCCGCAAGCATTTGGCCATCATGTCAGATCTACGGAAAGCAGGGAGCTATTAGTCCCACTCCAGTTTACCTGGAGCTTCAATCAAAATGACTCCTTCTGCCATTATCTCCTCTAAGAAACAAGCCTTTGGTTTCTTTGCCATCAAGACAGCTTCATGTAACTTGGTCCATGCAGGGTGTCTCATCTCACATCTCTGCCTCTTATCTGATCTGGAGATCTGAAAAAGCTCTTCCTCCAAACCTCTTCCTTTCCCTTCCCCCAACCCACTCCCATTTGTACTTTGACTCAGTTTTTAAAAACTAGATCAGGAGTCCAGGAGGGATTTGCTCCCCTACTTACTCCACGGCTAAGTTCGCTGGGCTGGCTTCTCCAGTGAGCTGAGGCCCCTGGATCACTGCCCACTGCCTCAGCTCTGGTCTCCCAGCAACCCTCAGCCTTCACAGTTTGGGACGTGGAGGTGTCAGAGGGAGCCAGGGTGGCAGAGGTGAGAATGTGAGGAAAGATCTTGCTCTCAGGCCCTGAAGTAGAGAACTGCTGCCTCACAATCACTGATATTACAGAAGGGATGGGCTTTCCCTGGCATACTTAAGAATCAGCCCTAAGGGTAACAAATCATTTGCCAAGGAGTGCAGGGCTGCACTTTGGTGCCAGAAGCAGAGACTTTCTATTTGAAAGATGCTTAATGATTCCTTACTTAGTCTGCCCTAAGGACCGATGGAAAAACAGTAGGGTCGAACGTGATATCTTTTTGGAACAAGGACAGATAGACTGACTTGTCATGCATCAAAGATGTACTTCAGTTTTTCTTTGAGAAGAATGCCATTTTAAAGCCAGATGATATCTTAGGACCATGTCACTCAAACATCATATTTTTTGTAACCTGATAAAATGAAGCCCAAAGAAGTTCAATGACTCACTTGGGGGCTCTCCCAATAAGGAGAAGTTGGAGTTGAACAGAACCCTATCACCCAAGTCCCAGTCCTATGCTCCTTCCATTACCTCATGCTCCCTTCCGGAGACAGTGTGGATGTGCACTGAGCCGCAATGGTTCACGACATGGTCAAGGTCATGGATTGCAAAACAGTTGGATGTTTTTAGGGGTAAGTCTTATGTTATAGACAAAACAGAACTAACTGAACCACATGATATGTGGTTCACTTGTACCTTGCCTCACTAACATGTTCCTGGTTGAGCTAACCAGGACAGACAACCGTGAGGAAATATTAAAAAAAAATCTTAATAAACTAATCACTACTCACCCATGAGTCTGATACTGAAAGATGGACTCCTGGCTTGATCTTTAGTTTAGGGTCAGGGGAATGGTATTATTACCCTACACCAAGTTTGAACTGTCTCTGTACTGGTCAAAATTCTTAACTGTGACAAAAGTCTAACACAAACTACCTTTAAACAACAGAAAAGTGGGAATTGATAGGCTCATGTAGGTAGGAATAATAACCAGGGTAACTTAAAGAACCTGAGAGAAGCTTGTAGGAGCCAGGGCTGAAGGACTAAAATTGTTCCTCCCCATGGCTTTTATCCCTGGGTCTGTTCTTCTAATCTCTTACCTCCTCTGGTGCAAGTCTTCTCTATTTGATTAGAAGGATGTCTACGGTCATCCAACTTTGTATTCTTTTGACGCCACACCCCGTGAGCCATTACAGTTATTCCTTCAATTGTAAACTCAGAAATATTGGGGAAAGGCCCTAAGAGACCCAGCTGGATTTCATACCCTCTCCTGAACCATCACTGTGTCTGGGAGGAACAGGAATCTGTGATCAGCCAGACCTGTGTTATTGACCCATGGCTCCGTGAGTAGGTGAGGGATAGGAAGGGTAGTTATAAGCATCAGGAGCAATAGGAAAGCTTGCCCTTTTGTAGAACAGAAAGACAATAGCTAGAGCCACCACCATCCACTACATCTTGTTTTCTCTAAGTGCTGGCATTCAGCACGGTTGCCATTATGTCATGCTACTCCTCTCTCCAGCCCACATGCATAGATATGGACCCTTAATAAACTTGGATGATGATATTGGCAGTCCAAGGAATTCTTGGCAAGTTAATCAGCCTTGTCAAAATTGATCTATCTCCGTGGACCCTGCAAGAATCCTCCGAGGACTCATGGGCAGGAGACTGTGCTGCAGTGAAGAATGCTGGAAGGGAAAACAAGGGATCTGGGTTTTGTTACTGACCAACTCTGTAACCTCAGGCAAGTCCCTTCATCTCTCTGTTTGTTTATAATACTGCAGAAGTTGGCCCAGGACTTCACTAAGACCCATCTAGCCCTCATTCTCTACAGGTGCATTTCAGGTGACCCAACAGAGCTGGTCACTGCCCCCTCTAGTGGTTAACTTAAAGCAGGAACAGAGTTCAAGTGTATTTTAATTTCAAGGTGAAGAGAGGAACAGCTTCTTCCAGAGTTTAACAGGCACATTCCCTTGGAATAAGGTTGAAAGGCAAACTTCTGGGGGGCAGAAGGACACCATTGCTTTGTCAGCTGAAGCCGTTGAGAAGTTCAAAAAGAGAGACCTCTCTCCTGCCTGCGGGGAAATGTTGTAGCCACTCCGCCATCCATTCACCAAGACACTATGTATCCAACCAGTAGGTGTTAGAAAAAGGAAACTGATTGTAGAGAGAGGAGGGAGGGAAAAAAAAAAACAAACTAAGAGAAGCGTGTAAACAGCTCTGTAGACAGAGAATGAGAGGGAGAGAGGTTAGTCTTACAGATGCTATTGATCAAAACTCATTTATTCCAGAAACATTTATTGAACATCCACTGTGTCCAAGGCACTGATTGTGATTTATAGCAATGAAGATAAGAGAATTCACAGTTCCAGCCCTCCTGGAGTTTATATTCTAATATATAACACAAACATTATATATAAATACAAATACAACAAGTGCCAGAAAGTAGAAACCTAGTGTGTTCTCTGCACTCATAACAGGGGGCACAGCCCTTGACTTTGGTATCAGAGAAGGTCTCCCTTAGGACGTGATCTTTAAGCTCACTTTTGAGAGTACTAGCATCGTGATATTGTGATTTATAATAAAAATATATATATATATATTGGTTTCTTCCTCCAGTTCCTGACACAAGACTCCCGAAACTCTTGTAATATCCTGGGTGATAGGGGTATCTTTTGTTCAAATAGATGACTCTGGCTGGGTTCCTGGATGGCTCCTGGATAAGGGATGGTCCCTGGAAAGGCCAAGTCATGACTTCAAGGTTGGCATCTTCAGCCCTACCCCACACTCTGTTGAGAAGGAAGAAGGACTGAAAATTAGAGTTAATGGTATATCATACCTATGTGAGGAGGCCTCCATAAAATCCCAATAGTATGGGACTCAGAGAGCTAGGTCTATTTTACCACAATTAAATTGTTTTACATACTGTTACTATTCTCCTATTTATACAACAGTGGCCCAAAATCTCAACTACCTTGGTGTGTATCTTGCCCAGAGTGTGAGAATACTTAGTAAGAAGAGATAAATAAACAATAAATTATGGCACACAACCCAAGTGCTTGCTCTTGGATAAGAAAAGGAAGGGGCTCTTTTTCCATTAACCTAAGGAATTGATCTATTCCTATATATGTCTATTCCTATTTCCTATAACTTTAGAATTCTATCTTATTCCCTATATCTAGGATAAAAAACTCAGTCTAGGATATAGAGAACAAGGTATTCAACATAATTAACCATAGCATTCTGCAAAGAGTTTAATCCAGGCTTTCTCTTTATTAAAAAAAAAAAATATTAGCAGGGCGTCTGGTTGGCTCAGTTGGTCGAGTGTCCGACTCCCGGTTTCAGCTCAGGTCATGATCTCATGGGTCGTGAGATCGAGCCCCTCTGTGGGCTCCGTGCTCAGCGGAGAGTCTGCTTGAAGATTCTCTCTCTCTCTTCCTTTCCCTCTGCCCCTCCCCCTACTCACATGTGTGTGCTCTCTCTCTCTCTCTCTAAAATAAATGAATATATCTTTTAAAAAAATTTTCAAAAGATAAAAAAATATATATTAGCCAATGAGTTGGCCCGACCCACAATTCTTAGAAGCATTCAAGACAGGGAATAAAAGCAAGTGTGATCCACTAGTCCCACTTGAAAGGGCCTAGTAGTAACTGTGGTTTGCATCATGTTCTACAGCCTACAGAAAGCAGTGACCTACTGCACATTCTTTGGTTTGACCCTCATAATAACCCTACAAGGGAGTTAAACAAGTATCATTGTTCCTGTTTTAAAGGTGAAAACGAAGTCTCTCAGAGGATAAATTACATATACAGGGTTAAATAAAGAATGAGAGGAAGGGCAAAGACTCAAACCCAGAAGGCAAAAATCCATTTTCTTCAACCGTGTTATGAGGCCTCTCTTAACCCTTAGAGCAAACTGCTTAATACAAAAAGCAGGCCAAGGATGCTATCCCTTTTAAATATATGCACTGATTTCATTCTCATTCAGATTTTCATGCTTCGCACTTTCATTATATTTTGTCTTCAAAATGGGAAAAAAAAATACCTCAAAGCTTTATTTTGAATAAAAGCCAAATGTAAACGTCTTAAAAAGAAAGACTTTGAGAGAGTTCTGTTTCCAGCTGGAAGGAGGACTAAAAATATCTGACAATTCTTCAGCTCTAAGCATCTCAAAATGCTGGGTAAAATAGAACAAATCCTCTGTTAACTCATGGCTGAGGGCGCATGAAAACAGAAGGAAAATTGCCCAAGCTAGGAACGAAAGGGAAACTGAAAACAGAGAAGTGAGCTATGCTGGGACAGAGGCAGGATCAATCAGCCTCGGTTAATCAGGGGGAACTCAGTGCCCACCTGGGAAATGATGATTGTGCCTTGGGCTTGTTCAACACAGGGTTTGGCTGGAGATTGTCATTCCTAAAACTAAGATTTTGTTATGTATTTATTTATTTGTTTGCTTATTTATTTTAAAGGTTTTTGACACGGGGCTCAATTCTAGGATCATGACCTGAGCCAAAGGCAAACATTTAATCAACTGAGCCACCCAGGAGCACCCCCCCCCGCCTTTTTAAGATTTTATTTATTTATTTGGAAGAGAGAGAGTCTAAAACTAAGGTTTTTAAAAGCAGTGCCCGCTTAGGGAAGGAGTAGTTTAAAAACAATGCACCTTCCAGCATAGAGAGTTAGCAAGAGAGCTTATCTGAGTAGACCTGGCTCTATGTGGAAGAAATCCTCCCTGAAAATGTAACACCACCCCCATGATCAAAGGCTGGGAACTATTATTTATTGTGCCCTCCTGTGCGCCAGACACAGTGCCAGGAGCTTTTCATAAGTCCTCTCAGTTAAGCAGTTTGAACTTCACTCCGCGAGCACTGAGCGACATTCAGAAGCAAGGTTGTGCGGTGACACAGTTACAGGCGGTGGAAGAATGACATAAATTCATTTGTGTCGTCACCCTGCCTTTCCGTGCACAAAGTGGTAATATCTGGGAAACTGACTGAATGCTGGAAATGTGAAACACTGGGGGCAGAACCACCCAAAGCTGAGGACTGTCTATACTAACTCCAAACTTCACATTTTCTGAGGGGTCTCCAGGGAAGCTAACTAGAATTTACTCCTTTGTTTCCTTGGATGAATGCAGTACAATTCCTGGAAAGTTTACAGACTAGTTAGGAAATATTGCAATTGGAAGTGGTCTAATCTGGAACCCAACCCAAATAAGTCTGTCATTTCCACACTATGGCATCTCCTTTGACAAACGGCGTGGTGTCTTAAAATACAGGATTCCCTGGAGTGGGGGATTCTAAGGAATAGCAAGAATCTTCTGCTGCTTCCTCTTTGTCATCATCATTACCATCAAATCTTCACGTTTTACATATATATATATATATATATATAGTATAATCTATATAGTAGTGTAATCTCTCTATATAGTATAGTATATATATTATACACTAACCATGCCTTGCTTAACAACCCCTCCATGTTGCTCTAGTTCTACAAAGGTCATGTTATTCTGTCTCCATTTATTCACCTGACTAGTAGCATATAAAGGCCAGGACATTTCCTCCTAACTAAGGGGAAGAAACTGAGGGTTCTTGGAGGGGAGGGTGGTGGGGGGATGAGGTAACTGGGTGGTGGGTATTAAGGAGGGCATGTGATGTGATGAGCACTGGGCATTATACGCAACTGATGAATTACTGAACTCTACATTTGAAACTAATGATATACTCTATGTTGGCTAATCGAATTTAAAGAAAAAAAAGAAAGGCCAGGATATTTCTAAACATCCTACAGTGTACAGGGCAGGATAGTTTCAACAACAAAGAGTTATCAGGCCCCAAATGTCAAAAGCGCCCTACCAGAAAACATTTTCTGAAATTATATTCTGCTGGGCACACAAAGGTTTGTGAGGGTATAGACTTAATGGTTGAATGTGAGCATGCGCGCAGTGTCACTAATGTGCCGTGCAGTGACCAAAGGAACAGTCTGCAGTTGGCAGCACTAATAAATTCTTCATCCCACAAGATAATGACAAATTTTTTTAAATGGACTGCTAAAGGTTGAAGTAGTAAAAATAAAATTTGGGTTTAAAAAAATCCATCTGAAGACATTTCAGGGACACATATGCAATATAAAGAGAGGCTATAAGTTCATTGAAATAGCAATGATCCTCTTAATACTTGTGTTCAGAATTCACCTTGCAATCTATTTTAAGTAAAAAGAGTCCTAATAAGTACAACGAAATCAGATTTAGGGCGTGATAAATACATATCTTTGCCTTTGAATGTCTTATACTATTATTGAGTTCATTTATTAAAACATCCATAAAGTGTCCTTTTCATATTCATTACTGACTTTTGTTAAATATTTTATCTATGGACCCATGGCCAGTAATACTAAATAGTTTAAGTTGTAACATATAAAACATTCAAAGAATTTCACTTACTATTAACATGCATTAACCAGGACTCCATTCAGCACTGAAATATTTATTAATACATTAGTGAATTATTTATTCCCTTGTTTTATGCATTGCTTAACGTCTCAGCACTTTTGAAATTTAATTTCTTTAGGAAAAAAAATCTCAAAATGGATTTTGTCAGGTTTACAGAGCTTAATGTCACACTTTACAAAAAATATTGTTCTCCAAAGGGTAAGGTTTTTTTAGGAAATATAATTTAGCAGGAATGGCTGCATAGACAGTTATGCACTCAGAAAGTGCACAGGGTGTGAAGATGCAGTGATGATGAGAGATGGAGAGAGGAACAGAATAGCTAAATGGGAATAGAATGAGAGCAGCTGCCCAAGGAATCATAGTACGTGGCTAAATTAGTAAAATGTAAAATTACACCTATTTTTTTAATATAAAATGCAGGTGGCTTGTTTTCACACATAAAATCTATATTCATTTCATAGCAACATTAATGATAGTAATTTTAAAAATTGACAGTTATGATACATACCACACAGGCTACTTTCTGATCAAACGAAGGTCAGCGAATAGTTTCCTTATCTTTATGGTGAAAGGGCATTTGATGTGTGAGACTTCTAGTTACACAAAGCATAAACTCCATAAGAAACACTCCTTGCTTTTACTTCTTTTCTATAGAAATCATCACTCATTAAGCATTTGGTGGGAAGAGCAAAACCGTTTTGTAGCTGTATTTTAAAAATCATTAGCGGCAAAGGAAATTGCTGGACAATCTAAAAGTCATAGTGTTGGTTTTTCAAATTCTGCAACAACAAATGATTTATTTTCCTGCTTACAAATGATTATCCAGCCGTTTGTCTTTTCAAACACCATGTTTGTTCAGAATCAGTGGTTTTCAAAATGGATTCAACACTTCCGTTTGCTTTGATGTTTGATCTTTTAAAAACCAGTGTTTGTTGTCTCCTCGCATTTTTGCCATTTACATTGTCACTCGTAAGCCGCCATAAATTATCCGCTGCCTATTTGTATTTTGAGGTTAGTGAATGCGTAGTTTATATAATCCCTGATCATTGGTCCCCACAATGTCATAATTAAGTTTCACCCTTTAGGTAGCAGGCAGACGTATCAATACAATGGCTCTTTTCCCAACAAGATATAAATAACCTAACTGGTGAGAAAGACAACCAAACATGTAATTCTATGTTACTGTTTTTCTGGTAAAAACACAGAATTTATCATGGCTCACACAAAGTTTTGAAATGTGTTTTAGTTTCATTAACCTTTGAAGTTCTGAAGCAACTCAGCAGAAGAGGAAGGGCTTGATTATTAAGAAATAAATCATTAGTGGGGTCCCTGGGTGGTGCAGCTGGTTGCACTTCAGACTCTTGATTTCAGTCAGGTCATGATCTCAGGATCTTAGATCAAGCCCTGCATCAGGCTCCGAGCTCGGCGAGGAGTCTGCTAAAGTTTCTCTCTCCCTCTCCCTCTCCCCCTTCCCATGCACGTGCTCGCTCTCTAAAATGAATAAATAAATCTTAAAAAAAAAAAAAAAGAAATCATTAGTAATAAACATCACTTGTGATTTTTTTAATAAATTGACTAGCAGACCAGAGTAAAGTGTAGATGCAGGTACTACTGTCAATAAACTAATTCCTTTAAAATAATGTTGACAATGTCATAGAAAAGTGTGGTGCTATCTGCATTTTTTTAAAAAGGAAAACGTATACATTGTCCCAAAAGTTTAAAAACAAACTAAAAGTATAATAGTATTTAGATAAGAAGGTGATCAGACAATTCCAACAGGATCTCTTTTGTATTGGTTCAGTCCAGGATCCCCCTAACTACTTACTATTTCCACAATAGATGGAGCCTACTGACAAAATTTCTCCTTGTCACGTGTTCTAACTGTACAAAACATTCGAGAGCTCGTTGTCATCTATCATTGATTCTAAGATATATTTTTCTACATTTTAACACCTCTGAAAGGGAGATACATTTTACCAAAAAAAAAAAATGCTCTTAGAGTTTAACTGACAATGTTTCTTATTCTTTGTAGTATATAAAATTATGGTCCATCTTTTAAGCAATGACATCTTGGATGCAGTAAAATATAATCTATGTCAGGTAGAATCTGTGCTGAGTGGTTTATACCCATGTTAGAGGAGATGACATTGAATTTAGAGAAATTAGAGTAATCTGGCTGCTTACACCATTAAACAAAAGTAGGGCTAGAACTCACACTGAAGATGCTCTGACTTTACAGCAGGCCTGGGCTCCAGCCGAGCAACATCTCATGCATTCATATTAAGGCTGACCAAGAGGATCGGGAACTAAGGTATGTGTAGAATGGGATCAATTTTATATAAAAGTAAATGTTACATGATCATGAAAGTCTATTTGAGACATTTTCAAAAGCTCTATATTAAGAAAACACAAGTTAAAATCTATTTTTTTAAATTACCTGCATCAGGGTACCTGGGTGGCTCAGTTGGTTAACCGTCTGCCTTTGGCTCAGGTCATGATATCAGGATCCTGGAACTGAGCCCCACATCAGGCTCCCTGCTCCGTAGGGAGCCTGCTTCTCCCTCTACCTCCCCCTCCCCTGCCCCCGCTTGGGAACTCTCTCTTTCTCTGTCAAATAAATAAAATCTTTAAATTACCTGGATCATAGTCAGTGGCGTGCTGTTAAATATTTAACAAGTGGTTTTGGTAGGGGTAGAAAGAGTAAATCCCAGTTTGTAGGGTTTGCTGATTTCTTTGGTGTAAATACTCTTACCGTGGCAGATACTAAGACACCAAGCTGAAAGCAAATGGTTTACAAATTTTTGAATGGTTACGAATCAGCTCTGGCTAGCTGGTAGCAGGCAGCTTCAGTCCAGCACACCACTGCTGGTAAAAGTTAACTGATGATGAAAAAAATTTTTTTTTTATCTCATGACCATATTTTATAAAATCTTATTTGTAATATTAATTCAAATCAACCTGGAAAGGAAGATTTAAAATTATCATAAAGCAATATATAACAGTATGGCTAGCCTGTTTAAAAGGAGCATGTGCAGGGAAATAATAAATCTGGTCGGGATATTTGTCTACAAGTATATTTTGAGATCCCATAGTGAATCCACACTTTTAAGTCATAGTCCATAAATAAACAGCTTGAATACGATGGGCAAAATTTAAGGATTTTCTAAGAGAGGAGGGGGAAAAAAGCTCAATAAGAAAATTTAGGGATTATTCTAAATTTGGGAATGTTGCAAACAATAGCAAAGACTGAAAGAGTGCTGAAAATATTTAAAGCTTAAAAGAAAAAAAATTAGGAGAAAAACATTTTAATTTCATAAAATATGAACCATTACATTTAGAGGAAATTATTTCACATGCTAAAATTGGAAAAATAAAAATTCAAAGATATCCAACTGTGATTTGCAAGCTGTAGCTGGAACGTGTTTACAAGACGATAGGCAAAAATGCCAGCACATCTAATAGAAGACTTAGCCAGGACAGTAGAAGTCAAATTTCATTACACGGGCTCTAAGGAACTATCCACAGACTTGTTCTAGAATTTTCTTGGTTAACTATTGCTTGAAATTTGTAGGGTGTTGATTGCTTTTGTAAAGCAAAATTGATCCTGTTTGGAAAACGGTATTTATTGTAGCTGAACGATTAACACTGAGCATATTTTTTACCTCTGTGCTTCTTTTTTTTTTTTTTTTCAGAACACACATCCATACTAAAAAGTATATTCACTTAGGGCCACGTGTATGAACATGAGTCTCTTGGGCTCTGATTCCACGAACAGGTCTTTCTAGACAAAATCCCGTGCCCTATGAGGTGGGACCTCTCAGCAAACATGTCGATGTTCTCAAAACACCTCTTCATTAAATAGAAGTTGATAGGAAGAGGAACCAAGAAAAGTTTAAAAGGGATTCTCTTTCTCCTTCACCTTGGCTCTCTCCATGTCCTTACCTCCATGTGGTAAAACTCAAAATGTCCGTTTTTCTTTTCTTCCGGTTGAAACCATATGCATCCTACAGATGCAGTTCGGATCCCATCCTCCTGATACAGGCTTCCCTGACAAGTCCTGGTTACAGCGATCTTCTCCATAGTTAACCGAATTTGCCTATACCACTCTGGTATTTAATCAAAGGGGCCTGTTTTTATTTACCTGTGTTGACAGATAGGGCTTGTCTTTCAATAGCCCCGAGGGCAAGCGGGATCTGCCTTTCATGCCATTTATCTACCACCCACTGGAGTGCTGGGCCATTCCTTCTTTTTCCCTCTCTTCCACAGACATTTATTAGCTAGCTATTGTTGGTCAAGTACTTTGCTAGCTGGAGAAAGACGCAAATTTGAATAAACCATAGTACCTGTCCTTGAGTGCTGTTATGATTTTGCCCCCTTTCCGTCTCCAGCTTTATCTTAACGCTTTTCTTTTAGCTCTAGACGGGGCTAAAAGGATATTCAACCTCTACATCACTATGTCTTCTCTCCTCTGGGTTTTGTGAGCTATTTCCTGTGCGTCTCAGAATACTTTGACTTCCTTGTTCCCATTCTATCTTCTATCCACTTTATATCTAACACCTACTCAGTCCTTCTGAGCTCAGCTTAGATGGTAATTCCTCCAGGAAGCCCTCCCTGATCCTCAAAGCGAGGAGCCCTTTTTATGTGTTCCTTTGTATGTTCAACATTGCACTTTCAAAATGGCGTTATAATTGCCTGTTTATTTATCTCTCATTGGAATCTATCATCTATTAGTACAGACATGTGTTTCTTTTGTGTACTGGGTCTGAGTTGTGTATATGTTTAGCTCCTGATACCTAGTAGGTATTTTTTTTAAATGTATTGAAAGAGTGAATAAATGAATGTCACAAAGGTAAACAGGTCATAATCCCTGCCCTTGAGGACATCACCATCTAGTGGGGGAGACAGAAATGCAAACGGTTAACCATAATACAAGGTGCTAAGTTTTAGAATCAGTACATAGATAAAAAGCTATGGGGTTCAAAGTGATTTTGCCTGAGGAAGTCAGGTCTTTCACCAAGGAGGTGATAGTTGAGCTGAGTTTTAAGGGATTTCAAAGTGTACCAGGTAGAGAAGCAACATATAGCAGGTGCTCTGTAATCTACTGTTCTAGAATGTTCCAACATACCTCTGTGCAGGTCTATAGTCCTAAATGGCTCAAACCTTCCAGGTGCCATTTTTTTTTTTTTTTTTTTTTGGCAAGAAAGAGAAGAATAGAGTATGGCTGAGAACAAAATATTCAACTAATTAGGATGGTGGTAAGGATTGGATTCGTAAAAAGATTTGAAAGATGCATCAAGTAACAGTCACAGCAGCGCTGGCAGGACTATTTTGCCTGACTTACATCTCCTGGAATGAAACTCCATCAAGAAGAATGAGACACTGGGTCTCCTAATGCCAGTCAATGTGAGGAGGCGAAATTAAAGGACCGGATGGAAACAAATCCTTCACTGAACACATAAGGGAAAGTTCCTCAACTACAGACTCTCTGATAGTCTGGGAAAGCACTACCAAAGAGGAACAGAAAGCCAACATTCAACACAAATCTAGCCTCCAGTGGGAATCGTCAAGCACATCATGGGGAGCTAGACCTGATTAACACCTTATGATTCCCAACCTATAAAATCCTGTCCTACACCCTGAAACAAATAATACATTATATATTAATAAAAAAAAAAATCCTGCCCCCTCCCTGCTGCCCTTTAGACTGCAGGCAAGATGTGAAAAGTGGTATGAATGAAGAAGATGAACAAAAGGAGACTTTTCTCACCTTTAAGCGAACCAAGCAAGATTGATTAGCCCTTGATTTCTGGAGGAAATGAAATCTGAGGACATTTAAGTTCACACAGGGCACTCCCTGGGCTCACCCCTGACTGTGGTGTCACACTTCACATTCTAGAAACAACTGCTTGTGTTTCTCTGTACACACAAGTTATTGCTGCTCCCAAGCCTTTAGTGATGTTTCCTTTGCTCAGATTAACTTCCTCCCTTCTCCCTCCCACCATCATCAGCCGGCTAAAACCCACTCTGCTCTCAAGACGCAGCTCAGATATTACCTACAAAAAACATTTCTGCATCCCAAAATTGTGCTATTATTCCTGCTCTGCACCCTTGTAGTATTTTTATTAAAGATTTTATTTATTTATTTGAGAGAGAGAGAGATAGTGAGAGGGAGAGCAGAAGTGGGGAGAGGGAGAAGCAGACTCCCCGTTGAGCAGGGAGCCTGATGCAGGACTCGATCCCAGGACCCTGGGAACATGACCTGAGCTGAACACATACGCTTAACTGACTGAGCCACCCAGACGCCCCTCCCTAGTAGCATGTTGACCTCTTTGTGTCTCGGTAACCCACCATGTCCACCAGTACTGGGTCTTATTTATACTTATGTCCACAGGGCCTCCAGTGATTCACAGCACCTACAAGAGAGCTCTTAAATGAATGAACACATTAAAGAAGAAATGAAAGTGTTATCCGAAGATTTACCAAGTCACATTGTCAGGAAGACAATTTGGGCAGCAACATGTAGGACGATTGAGGAGGGAAGACACCAGAATCAGAGCAAGAGGAATCAGCGGGCTATAAAAACAGCTCAGGCAAGTGGTCATGAGTGTCTGGATTAAGGAGATGGAGATGAGGATGGAAAAGAGGGGATGAATCCGAGAGACATTTTGGAAGTTAAATCAGTAGAACTTGGTGGCTGGCCGATGAACAAGGAGAGCAAAGGGATATTTTTATTTTACTGTATTTTTAATTAATTAATTAACTTGAGAGAGAATGCATGAGCGTGGGTGGGGCAGGGAGGGGGGCAGAGAGGCAGAGAGACACCCTCCAGCAGACACACTGCTGAGCGCCGACTCAGGGCTCCGTCTCACTACCCTGAGATCATGACCTGAGCTGAAATCAAGAGTTAGACGCTTGGGGCACCTGGGTGGCTCAGTTGGTTAAACCGCTGCCTTCAGCTCAGGCCATGATCCCAGGGTCCTGGGATCGAGCCCCACATCGGGCTCCCTGCTCATGCAGGAAGCCTGCCGCTCTCCCTCTCTCTCTCTCTCGCTCTCTCTGTGTGTCAAATAAATAAATAAAATCTTTAAAATAAAAAAAAAAGAGTTGGACGCTTAACCAACTGAGCCATCCAGACACCCTGATTTTATTTTTTATTTTTTAAGACCATTTATGTATTAAGTAATCTCTACCCCCACGTGGGGCTTGAGCTCAAGCGAGTCACATGCTCTACTGACCGAGCCAGCCAGGTGCCCCAAGGATATTTTTTAATCTTTTTGTTATTAAATGATCCACCAGCAGAAGAATAAATACTATTAACAGAAAGAAAGGAGTCTGGAATAACAGCAACTTTGAGGAAGGGACTAGAGGAAAGGAGAAAGCTGAGAAGAAGCTAATAAAATATCCAGATCCAAAGTTATCAAAGGGGAAGAAAGGGGAGGATGCAGCTTTGTCGACGCTAGGGCTTGGGAAACCTGTAAGGAAGAGATGAGTGAGAGCTGAGAAAGTCCTGTGAGGAAAGATGTCAGTCTCAGCTCTCGTGAGGAAAGATGTCAGCCTCAGCTCTCGCGAGGAAAGATGTCAGCCTCAGCTCTCGCGAGTTCACAAATCCCAGGGTGATGGCTTTCCGGACCTGCGGTCCCAGGTTTCCATAGAACTTCTTCCAACAGTTTGCCCTTTTGTTGACCTGCCCTCGATGTTCCCTTATGAAAATCACTGGTTGGAACTTTTTACTCAGCTACTAGACAACACTGGGGATATTTCTTTATTTCATAGAACCTTTTAAGGATCTATTTCAGTTGTGCCAAAAATAAGAACACAAAAAGTATTTGGTCATTGGGGGCATATTTTTATGTCCAGATGAAACCAAAAGTATTTAAACAACTCAAAATGTCCAGGTAGTTGGTCTAATCTCCTCTGAACTACTCTGGAGAAAAAGAATATCAGAGAAATGAGAACGTTTTTATTAAACAAGACCAATGGAACAGACCAAGATTCCTTCACGAAAAGTTCCTCTTGGTTATTTAGGTCATACTGTGTCAGGATTAGGTTCTGCTACAGTAATAGAAAACCCAAAATAGCAGTAGCTAAAACACATAAAGATTTATTTTCTCAAAAGAAATTCCTTCCAACAATTCCAACAATTTGTGCTCCATCTCATTGGCCAGAACTCAGTCATATGGATACTCTCAGGAACCAGAGAGACTGGGGAGTCTGAGGACCAGACTGGGGGGCCAGAAAGATTTGTTTTTAAATCTGGGCATTTAGTAGCCCCAATAATAGAGGGTTCTCTTGGTAGAGATAAAAAAGGGAATGGATCATCTCTTCCACAAATGCCCATCCTCATTGTTTTAAAGATGGTGACTTATTTACCAGACAAGTCCTAAATGCATTAAGGTCAAGAAGATGGAAACTTATACATGGAATGAAAACAAAAACGAGCTCACGGAGAGAGAACAGATTGGTGGTTGCCAGAGATGGGGGCGGGGTGTGTGGGGTGTGGGCGAAATGGGTGAAAGGGGTCGAAAGGTAAACCTTCTACTCAAAAAATAAGCAAGTCAGGGGGATATAATATACAGCATGGTGACTATAGTTAATAATACCGTGTTATTTATTTGAAAGTTGTTAAGGGAATAGACCTCAAAAGTTCTCATCACAAAAAAGTTGTAACTGTGTATCACAACAGATATTAACTAGACTTGAGATGATCTTTGTGCAATATTCATAAATACTGAGCCATCATGTTGTACCCTTGAAACTAACATTATATGCTAGTTTTGTCTAAAAAAAATTATGAGTGACACACACACATAAAGATGGAGATTTAAAAGCACCATAGTACCTCCATTTTTTTAACTAAGTATGCTAATATCGTCTCTATGTCATTATAGATTTTGGCCCAATGTAAATATTGGAAAATACTGAAAATATAAATATATTTTCTTACATTCAAACAAGCAATAAAACACTTAACATTAAATGAAGTTATTTCTTCTTTCCATAATTGTTAAATGCCAGTAAAAAGAAAATTCTTCTTTCTCTCTCTAAAAAGTTTCTCCTTTAGCCAGAGTTAAAGACAAAAAGATGCCATAACTAGCCTCTGTTAGAAAAATAAGGTACCTCTGAAGTCAGGTAACAAATTTTCTGCCAAGGAAACAGAGTTTGGCTGTTCCATAAGCTGGATAATGATTGTGACTTCCTACCTGCTCAACGCAATCACTTCTTCTCAGCTTTTACTCCCTTTCAACTCTTTATTGAACTCAACACAATAGATTCACCTGGTCATGAAATTTTCTTCTGCCTCCCTTGGCCTCTGTGGCATGGTCCTACTATGTATGGTTTTCTTCTTTGCTTTTTTCCAGTCTGCTTTACTAGAGCTCTTCCTCCATTGGCCCCTAAAACACAGCCTTCCTAGCTTGTTTCCGGGGCTGCCGATCCTTCTCTCCCCACAGAGTCCAATGGCACTTTTTATCCCTGTCCTTCAATATAACTTCTGTGCATGGCTTCCGTAGGTAGGTTCTACCTGTGGCCTCTCTGATCCCATATTTCTAACTTCTATTTATTAAAACACACACATACACCTTTTTTTTTTTAAACAGCTCTTTCAGAGAAACTTCAAATTTAACACATCCAGTGCTGAATTCCTCCAATTCCTGTTGGCCCCCAGATCCATTCCTCGTCTGTCATTCTCTCTTTTGGTTGCTGACGTGACATTGCCATCTCCGTAGTTCTTTGCACAATGCACTTGAACATCAACCCCCTCGACTCTCATCTTCCGTCTCTACTACCCATATCTAATCGTATACCAAAAATCCACTGCTTTGGCCTCCAGATGGAGACTGACTCCACTGTCATTACTTCTCACTTAGAATATTTGAATGATATCTTGAGATGTCTCTGTCTTTAGTCACGCCACATAATGCTACCCCAACATGTCCTAACTCTTCTAAAAAAATCTTCAGTTGGCTATACCTTGCATACAGAATAAAATTCAGATTGTAGTATTGGGACTTTGAGGCTCTCTATCATCTGGAACAATCTGTTTATCACTTTTATACCTCTTCCTCACCACTCCTTTTCCACAGGACAAGCCTACCGATCAAAATTGATTTTCCCTTTTTTCTCCCACAGCCCTTTATGAGGACCAAAAATCATCCATAGCCCTCATCACACTCTGCTTTTTGTTAGAGTCATTTGTGGTTCTTTCCCGGTTAGGTAGTGAGTCTCTGGAGGGCACATCCTTATCACATCGCTGTGTTCCCCACATTATCTTTAGTACAATAAATTAGATGTTATCCTCTGCAGATGTTCGTTGGATAAAAGCTAGTTTTATACATCAAGAACGAATGATGTAATGTATGGTGATTAACATAACAATAAAAAATTAAAAAAAGAAAAAGCTAGGTTTATACAGCCCTTGCTTCTGTTCACACTTGAATTCGGACCGCACTTCAAGAGTAACCATCTGTACAACTATGAGGTAAGGTTTCAGTGTCCATCTATCCGTTTTTTCTGCTCTCCTTTCTTGCACTTAGAGACGCTCAGTGCCTTCATTCATGTTCACTCCTGTCCACCCTGCCTCTTATTGGGGTGCCTACATAGATCCCTCCTTTTAAGCAACTCCAACTCTGAGACCCTTTCCTTCCCAGTTTCTTACCAAAACTACATGTCCCCGAGACAGACTTTAGAGTCCATTCTCTTCGTTTTGTAAATGAAGAGACAAAGGCCCAGGAAGGTGACATGAATTGCCCAAGTTCATGTGACTTATTAGTATTCTCTCTGAGATAGACCCACGGGTCTCCTGACTCCAAGACCATTGTTCTTTCCTTCACACTTTGCCTCCTGTCCCATATCTCAGCACTTTCAACTTCAGGGTGTCATTAAAGATGGGCAAGGACCTGCTGCTGACCATGTTCGGGAGGCATCTCTCTCTTAACAACAGTTACCGATGCTCTAACTCACAATAATGGATTCTGGAGAGTTCATGTTAGTACCCTCCTGTGATTATTTTGGTCACAAAAGCTGGATTATTTTGGTGTTTTCCTAGCTCCCGAACTCATACCTCAGAGAGACACGGCTCTATTCTGGGATGTGTAAAACCTGCACATTTTCTGCAATGTGCTTCCTTGTGACTGTGTGGTTAGTAATGTTCACTGTCTAACACAATCCTCCCACACTTGCAGAAACCAGGGCAGCAGAGCTCCAGCGGCATCCCCCTGCAGCTTTACAACTTCGTGGGGAAAGATTTCAGTTCATGAATGTGTTGTAATTTCTGTGAAGGGTATCTAAAGCCCTTCAAAACATTCGTGAATGAGCCTTTTCAATACCACTTGGAAGGAAGTCAGGGACTTCACCACTGAAATCAGCAGCAGTGAAATTCAATGGCCACAACCCAGGAGATATATGAAGGCCTCAGGGCAGAACAAAGGCCAGCTGAAGCAGCCAAGGGCAGTTACTGCCACCAGAGGTATTTACCTGAATAGGAACTTGAACGGCTTTCAAGGAATGACACTGTATCCTTCCAAAAAGTATCACATGTTCTCTATTCGTCCTGTAAAGCTAGGAATATAAAAATTAAATTTTATTCTCGTTTGGTATTGGTGCCATATTTGGGGGGTTTAATCACCAGGATGGGATGATCTGAAGAAACATTGCAATTTTTTAGATGGAAAATTGAAGCATTGAAAGCTTGCCTTTTCTGCAAGCTTGTATCATAGAATTACAGGTCTCTGATGCTTAAGGAACCTTATAGCACATCTAATCCAACCATGTAATTTAGAGGTAAAGAACTGATCCCTGTTAAGCTGATAACCCAGATTATCTAATTTTGTGAAAACCATTCTACTCTAGAAACAGGAATTAACGGAGTAGGAGCCTGGGCACTGAATTATATTATTAGGACTAAGTGTGTACACAGGCCTGACAGACATGAATGCTCTGGACTTCATCAATTTGCCTTCAATTAATTTCCGTCTCATTTTCTGTCATACAAAGTGGACGACCACTTTCGGTTTCCACTTTAGGTTTTGAGAAGTATGTGAATGCCTACGGTGCTTTGTGCTAACGTTAAAGTCGTTCCTTTTTGGTTTTTACTTTTTAGAAAAAAATAATGTAAATGAACTTCAAGACATCTCAGCGACAGTGACACTTCTCAGTGACACTTAGGTAAATTTCTTTATTTTAAAAAAGTGAGATAAGACACACTCTTTCAAGATGGCATTGTGACTATCCAATCAATGGACAGAAAAATGCTTTAAAAAATATAAAGTGCCGGGCGCCTGGGTGGCTCAGTTGGTTAAGCAACTGCCTTCAGCTCAGGTCATGATCCCAGAGTCCTGGGATCGAGTCCCGCATCGGGCTCCCTGCTCAGCGGGGAGTCTGCTTCTCCCTCTGGCCCTCCCCCCCTCATGCTGTTTCTCTCTGTCTCTCTCAAATAAATAAATAAAATCTTTAAAAAAAAAATAAAAAAATTAAAAAAAAAATAAAAAAATAAAAAATATAAAGTGCCCTGTAATAGAAGCGGACTACTCTATTTACTTTATGTAGGCATTCCATTCCATTTATTCCTTCAGTAAATATTTATTAAGCACTACCTGCCAGGTCCTATGCTAGATACTGTGCAAGTAAAGAGGAGTTAAATGAGATCCCAGCCTCCGGGAGTTTACAACAAAGTCTTTTCCTGATTCTGGCAACCCTCCACCCCCACCCCAACAAAACTGTAACAGACAACCACTAGGGAAGGGTCCGCTGTTACGTTCTGCCTTACCACTTTGTACTTCCCTTCCTAGCATTGTCACGATTTCAGTTAAATAGTTGAGTAATTAATTGCTTGCTACCTGTCTGCCACTAAAATCTTAGCTCCGTGGGAACGAGTATTTCGTCTCTTTTATCCTCTGCTTCATACCCAGCGCCTCGCGTGGCTGGCATAGAAAAGACGAGCAACTAATATTTGCTGAATGGGTGGATGAACGTTAGAATGAATGAAAAACCAAACGAGTGTCGAAAACCTGAAGAGTCTGTAATACAACATAACCCGTACTATATTAGGCGTGCATAGTACTATGGGAATTTACAGAAGGAGCATTCAAAAGTCCGTCTTAATGGGGCTGATTTCCAAAACAGAAAATAATCTCTTCAGTCTCTGAGGCTTGCATGATACCGTCTCCCCCCCCCCCCCCCCCCGGCCTCCCTAGAGTTTAACAGGGATTCTTCTCTGGAATATCAGGATCGTGCCAACAGGAGAACAGCAATAAGACTGGTTAAATGACCCAAAGGCTGGCATGCACAACGTCCAATTAGGTCATCACCGGCTCAAAGCCATAATGAATAAAAGGGTTCGCTCCCTGTTGTAAGCGCACAGCCGGGACTAAAGTCGGCCGCCAGCCTCCACGTCGGCGTTGGCTCCTCGGGAGGCCGCCAGTCACATGACTCGGACCGCGCCAGCCTCCGGCGCCTGGGTCGTTCCGCGCATGCGCAGCGCTCCGGGACGGCGGGCCGGAGCGCGCTGACAGCTTCCGGTTTGCTTTCCCCGCCCCTGCGTGGCTAAAGCAGTGCGGGTTCGGCGGTGGAAGCCGTGGGGTGGTGGGGTGAGGTGGGTGCCCAAGTGGGGTTCCCGGAGCCATGGCTTGCTCCATTGTCCAGTTCTGCTACTTCCAGGACCTCCAGGCCGCCCGGGACTTCCTCTTCCCTCATCTGCGGGAGGAGACCCCCTGCGGCGCCGTGCGCAGGGACCCCAGTAAGTGCGCCTAGCCTCGCCGCTCCCTTCCCCCGCCCCGCCGCGGCCCCTGCTCGGCGGGTTCGGGTCTCCTGGCCGCCCCGCCGCCGCTGCCCTCGGGGCGCCTCGTTCCCCCCGCGCTTCCCTCCTCGCACCGCGGTGATCCCCTGCCCTCCTCGTCCTACAGCTCCATCCCCCCGGGCGGCGTCGGTGTTGTCTTCCTCTCGCCCAGCTTTCTCCCAAGCCACTCGCCCTCTGGCCCGAACTGCGCCTTGCTTCCTGTCGCCTCTGCCGACCCCACTGCCCTCGCCCTCCTCCCCAGCTTTCTTTCCGAGTGCCCTCTCCGTCCCCCCCCCCCCCCCACGGTCCCCTGTTCTGCACGGCTTGCTCCGTGATCGCATCCTTCTTCTGCTGCCTTGCCAGCTGTCAGCGCTTTCTCCCGGTACTGCCTCAACCCCCCGCCCTCTCCTCCATCCCTGGGACTGTGGCCTTCCGCCACCCTCCCTCCCGAAACTGTTTCTCATCGCCCAGTCTCTCTCCTTCTAGCCCCTTCCCCCCCATTCAGATGTAGAGCGTAAATGCCTGATTGACAAGTGAGTGACTCCTGAGGTGGTGAGTAAGCGTCTCCCGTATAAGGAAAACCTGTCAGGAAGTGAGGGCGAATCTCCAGCAGGAACTAAAATGACAGCAACACGGCCAGGAAAAGTTAATTTCCTTTACTGAGCTGAGACGCCTTCAACCTGTTATTATCGTCAAACAGTGTTAAGTAAGCCCTTATCCAGGTAGTATAAAATCCCAAGTCTGGTTTATTAGATACTGCATAGTTTCTCAGAATTTCCCACATTCCTTCTGTTGAAAGGGTGTGTGTTTTGTGTTTATTGGTTTCTTCGTATTTCCCACCTGAAGCGCCTTTGGTTTTGTAGTACCGTGCTTGTGCTATACTGGAATGGTGATAAAAGGCCCACTAAATGAACTCCTTCCCCTTTCTTAAATGTAGAAGAAATCAAATCAGAAGTATCTGTGAATATTTACTCTGTGCCCATCAGTAGTGCTGCAAAGCAAGTAAGTTTGGTGGTCTCTGCCATCTGGGAGCTATAGTTTACTGGGACAAATAAATTAACAGCTGCCACACGGTGTGATTGAGATATACACATATGTGTGTGTATATATACCCGTACATATGCATATATATATCTGACACTAGCTGACACTCCTTGAAGTGGTGATACGTAAGCCCACCTTTGAAGTAATGGTTAGATGCATAGGGGAGAGGTAATAGAAGGTACAGAGGAAGGGAGGCCTGAAATGAGGTGACCTTTAGAGAACTGAGAAGAGCTGCATGGCTGAAGAGGATGTGGGGAGATGAGGCTGTGAAGGTGATAAGGAGTTTGATCAGGAGAAACCTGTGGAAGTAGTGGGATGCCTTTGGAAGACTTTCAGCAGAGAAATGACACGGTCAGTTTGTACTGGTATTCAGTTTTTGAATACCTTTTATGCACTTTGGTAGCAGCGTGGCAAGATGGGAAGCAGGGACATTGGTGGGAGCTTGTTCCAATAATCCAAGAAGCCGTGTGAGCTTGAACTAAAATCACCCCCAGGACTGGAGAGGAAGAGATAGATTGGAAAGCTATTAAGGAGGTAGAATCTACAGGACCTAGTGAAGGTGCGGTGATGGGATTGTAGCTGATGAGTGAGGGCATTGAGAATGCCTTTGACTTGGGCAAGCGTGTTTAATGAGAGGGAAGGAAGGGGATGGGCTTTGGATCTTTTGCTTGTGAAATGTTTGTGGTATGTCCAAGTGAAGGGGTCCAGTTAAACACAATCTAGAGTTCTAAAACTTAATAAGGATCCCGGGCCAGAGATGTTAATTTGGGAGTTACCAGCAAAAAGGGTCAGTTCGGTCTCCAAGATAATATGCAGTGAAGTGGGGGCGCCTGGGTGGCTCAGTCGTTAAGCGTCTGCCTTCGGCTCAGGTCATGATCCCAGGGTCCTGGGATGGAGCCCCGCATCGGGCTCCCTGCTCCATGGGAAGCCTCCTTCTCCCTCTGCCACTCCCCCTGCCTGCTGTGTCTCACTCTGTCAAATAAATAAATAAAATCTTTAAAAAAACAAATATGCAGTGAAGTGAACTGAATACTGCTGATGTACCCTTAGAGGAGTCTGATATTTAAGAGTCATGTAGGGGTTAATGGGAAGAAGACTGAGAAAGAGAGGAGAACCAGGTGAGAGCAATGCCCAGGAGCAGAGGGAGGAGAGGATTTGATGAAAGAGTGGTCAGCAGTTGCAGATGCAGCTGAGGTCAGCTAAGGTAGGGATGCAAAAGTGCCCATTGGTTTTAGGAAAGTGGAGGTGACTGGGACCCTAGGACAGTTTCCATGGAATGGTGGAGGCAGAAAGCGTATTTATAGGCTATTGAGGAGCTAAAAAAAAGTTGACTTTTTCAAGGAGCCAGGTTGTAAAGGATAGTGGATACAGGACTGTGGACAGGGGATGTAGAGGAAACAACACATTCTCTATCCCACTGCCACTCCCCTGCTCTTCTTTCACCTGGGCAGTGGCACCAGTCTTCTCATAGAACTTCCTCCTTCCACTGTTGGTTTCTTGTAATTATTTCCCCAAAGCAGCCAGAGTGAGCTTTTAAAGACAATTTAGATCATAACATGCCCTTTTACAACTCTTTGGCTTTCTATTGCACTTAATATAAAATCTAAAGTTCTTATGTTGTTTACAAGGCCCATGAGTTCCCACCTCCTGCCACTTCTTGCACCCCATACTACTCTCCCCTTACTTTTTTAAAAAGATTTTATTCATTTGAGAGAGAGAGAGTGTGTGTGTGCACAAGCAGGGGGAGAGGCAGGGAAAGAGGGAGAAGCAGACTCCCCGTGGAGTTGGGAGCCCACTGTGGGGCTCGATCCCAGGACCCCAGGATCATGACCTGAGCCGAAGGCAGATGCTTAACCATCTGAGCCACCCAGGTGCCCCTCTCCCCTTATTTCTTGTGCTTCATACACACTTTGTTGTTAAACCAGTCAGGCTCATTTGTGCTTGAGGCCTTTGCCCTTGCTCTTGCCTCTGCTTTGGATGCTGTATGCAGATCTTTGCATTTTAGCCGCGACTTGTCTTGTTAGTCAAGTCTCATCTCAGATGTCAACATCTCACGGAGGCCTTTTCTGGTCACCTAATCTAACAGTCATTCCTGCCCCCTTGATCACATTTGTTACTCTCTCGTATTGTCTTATTTATCACTGTGTCTGTGTTGTCCCGTATGGTAGCCTCTAGTCACATCTGGCTCTTGAGCCCTTGAAATATATATGGCAAGTGCTACCAAAGAACTGAATTTTTAATTTTACTTAATTTAAGCTTAAATTAATTAAAATGTGCCAGGTGCGGCTAGTGCCTACCATATTGTATGGTGCAGTTACAGGTGCTAAAATTTAGGCGCATACAGGTTGAATGCTTGTCCAAGGTCACACAGTGAAGTCTAGTCTAAGGATATGAACTCAGTCCAGGCAGTTGGGGATATATAGTCGTACCCCAAAGCATCTGGATTAATTTGCAATATGCTTATGGGTTTACACGTGTGATTTAATTTAGTACCCTTTTAAATCAAATTCTTAGGTTTGTATATATTGGTATTATTGGGGCTATCAGCAATTCAAGTAGAAAATAGAGAAAGAACCTCTTAACCAGTGAGCCCCTTTGCCAAACCGATTTTTTATAGTTAAAACAGTGCTTTAATTTACAAATAAAGATCATCAAATTATCTTTTCCAACTCGATAATTTATTTGGAATTCTTGGGATGACTAGCACTATGGATTTCCATAATCACTGCGGGTCTTGTTTTGTTAAAAAAACAAAAAAACAGGTTTTATAAAGAGCTCTTCATTAAGACAACCTGAACTAAGCGGGTAGGACCTGCCATAACCTACTGATGGTGTTTGGCCTTGCTTTGCCTCACTTTTATTAGTGTTATAAGTGATTACTGGTAAGGGAGTCATGAGATCATTTTATTTTCCTAGCTTATAGTTTTAATTTCTTATCCCAGCTCATTTCTAGGGGATATGTAAAATCAGAACAACAATAATGATAATCTCGAAGGCTTATTAGTTGGTTTAATTATTTTAATGTGGACAGCTGGCATAGACCTAATGGTACCTGGTTCCTGGGCACCCAGAACTCAGTACTACTATTCTGTATTTGAATTGCCAGAGAACAACAGTATGACGTTGTTACTTTGTGTCCTCACTTATGAAATGAGAATATCTTCTATGACTTTAAAGATTTTATTTGTCAGAGAAAGAGAGCGCACACAAACAGGGGGAGTGGCAGGCAGAGGGAGAAGCAGGTTCCCCGCTGAGCAAGGAGCCTGATGTAGGACTTGATCCCAGGACCCTGGGATCATGACCTGAGTTGAGGGCAGACACTTAACCGACTGAGCCACCCAGGTGTCCCTCTTCTATGGCTTTAAAAGAGATCTTGAACCCTACTATTTCCCAATGTTTACATTAGTGATAACTATTAATAATTGTTTCTACTCAATCAGATGCTATTTCAGACAAAAAATTTGGTTTCATACTTTGAAAATTCAGAGATGGGTAGTAGTAGGGGTCCCCACACAAACTACGGTGGCATAATTTCCAGTGAGACTGGATTTTTAGACCAGAACTTTCTGATATTTATAATTGAATTGGGCAAAAAAAAATACATGTACAGAGAGAGAGAATCAGAATATTTGGAGGGAATTACAGTATTGTGGATCTCCTAATTTACTTGATAAGAAAATAATTTCCTAGTGACATACTAAAAACGTAAGGCAGCTTTCCTTCTTGCCTCTTTTACCAGAAAGATAGAAGATAAATCATGCAGGGAATTACTTTGGCACCATCAATTAAAGTCATGTTTTTATATAATCACTGAGCAAAGTGTGCTTTTTAGGATAACCTGAAATCATGGGGTCACTTTACATGATGGGATATTACAAAGGGCATAAAATACCCATTTTTTATGCTTCGTGAAAATGCTTTCTCTTGTTTGAGATCCTACTGGGGGGAACGTTTGTAAGAATTTCAGAAAATTTATGGAGTTACCGGATTTTGTTAGCAATTTAAAATTGGAAGAGGCTCTCATAGATAAAATTTGTCAATGAGGAAACTGAGACACGCATAGTCTTTAATTCCTGCATAGAGCTAATGTTTGTTGAGTACTTCCTATGTGCTAAGCACAAAGTAGTCTTAAAGGGTGAATAAAATAGGTCCCTCTCCTCAAGGAGCTCTCAATCAGTCAGCAAAGGAAATAAGCATGTAGAAGGAGTGTTAAAGCGTTGTCCTATAATTTGGCACATGATGGTTGGAGAATGGAGTGTTAGTTCAATCTATATAGGGAACTCAGGGAAGTTGTCTTAGAGGAACCGTCATCTTCACCAAGGCTTAATTGTTTAATAGATGCCCGTCAGGTGGAGGGGGATGTCAAACAGGATGGGGTTCAGAAAGCTGCAAATAGTAAATTGTGGGAGAGTAGGGTATGGTGAGGGATGAAGCTGCAGAGATTGTACCAGGAACTTAAATTTTATGCAGTAGCAGGGTCGTCAGATGGAAGTTAAGAGTACTTTGGAGCTACATGGAAATTTGCCCAAGGGTTACTTGGAAACAGGTAGTTTTAAGTAAATTAATTTCCATATACTCTTATGAAAGTACCTATTTTTCTATCCTGCCTTTCTCCCACTTTACTAAAGGCTCACCTTTCACACATTCTGAATATTATTATAGTAAGTTGTTCCAAGGTGTTTAAAAAAACTTCCCCTGTAATCAGTGCACCATGAACTCCCCCATCCACCTCACTGAGACATTTCCAAATAATTTTTGCTATTTATGTTCAATAGTCATCAAAATTTGTGATCTATGTATGTTATTCTCAGTTGTCAACTTCTAATAATAATTGCAATAAGTCAAGAAAAATTCTAATATGTGGAGTCTTACCACAAGAAAACTTAGTTCATGTTTTTGCAGAGAAATTTTTGGATTAATAATAAAAATATATTAATATTACATTAGAATAGCACTCTGGAGGAAATGGAATGGAAATAAGAATTTAAGGAGAAAAAAGGACTTATAAAATTACTTTTAGAGAACATCATTTTTAAAAAGATGTTGGTGTGTATCATTTCCCTATAGTATGTATATAGAGTCCACTGAATAAATTTAAAGGGATGGTATACATTTATATTAAAATGTCCATGCTTATTGTAATAAGAAATTTCATCCTTTGTGCAAGGGGTACATACCATTGAAAACCTCTTGGGGTGTATATAAACAAAAAGTTTGAAGGCAGTCTTCTATAGGGCTCAGTCATTCCCAATCATTTTTTTTTCCATCATAGCACACATAAAAAAAGACTTGGTATCTGGATAACAAAAGCAGTTTTGAAAAAGAAGAAAAAAATTGGAGGACTCAGACTTCTTGATTTCAAAACATTACGAAAACTGCAGTAATCAAAACCATCAGATCAAAGTAATCAAACTGGTACTGGCATAAAGACAAATAGACCAGTAGGCTAGAGTCTGGAAATTAATCCTTGCCTATATGGTCAGATGATCTTTGACAAGGGTACCAAGACCACTCAATGGGGAAAAGGACAGTTTCTTCAACAAATGGTATTGGGAAACCTGCATATCCATATACAAAAGAATGAAGTTGGACCTTTGTCCTACACCATATACAAAAATTAAAATGGATTAAAGACCTAAATAAAACACCTAATGCTTAGAAGAAAACAGGGGAAGTCTTCATGACACTGGACTTCATAATGAGTTCTTGGATATAACACAGAAAGCACAGGCAATGAAAGCAAAAACAGGCAAATGGGACTATATCAAACTTGAAAACATTTGTGAATCAAAGAATGGGATCAAGAGTAAAAAGACAACCTATGGAATGGGAGCAAATATTTGCAAATCATGTATCTGATAAGAGATTAGTATCCACAATATATAAAGAACTATAGAGCTCAACAGTAAAATAAACTGATTAAAAACTGGGCAAAGGACTTGAATAGACATTTTTCCAAAGAAGCCATATAAATGGTCAATAAGCATGAATAGATGCTCCATTTCAGTAATCATAAGAGAAATGCAAATCAAAATCATAATGAGAGATCACTTCACATCCATTAGGATGGCTATTACTAAAAAAACCAAAAAACAGAAAATAACAACTGTTGGCAAGGATGTGGAGAAATTGGAGCTTTACACTGTTGGTGGAATTGTAAAATGGTCCAACTGCTATGGATAATGTGGAATTTCCTCAAAAAAAAAAAACAAAACACCCAGAATTACTGTATAACCCAGCAATCTCATTTCTGGGTATATATCCAAAGGAGGTAAAAGCAGTGTCTCAGAGATATTTGTACACCTGTATTCATAGCCCCACTACTCACAAAAGCCAAGGAGTAGAAGTAATCCAAATGTTTATTGATGAATGAATGGATAAACAAAATGGGGTGTGTGGGTATGTATATATATACATATATATACATATATACAAAAAAATGAATATCATTCAGCCTTACAAAGGAAGAGAATCATACAACGTGCTACAATGGGAATGAACCTTGACACTATGCTAAAGACATGCTGTATGATTCCACTAAAATAATTAAATTCATAGAAATGGGAAATAGAATGGGGTTACTGGGACTTGGGAGGAGAGAGTAAAGGGGACTTGTTTAATGGATATAGAGTTTCATATTTGCAAGATGAAAAAGTTCTAGAAATCTGTTTCACAACAATATGGATATACTTTGCGCTACTGAACTGTACACTTAAAAATGGTTAAGATGGTAAATGTTAGGTTATGTTTTTAACATAATAAAAATGTATGTCATTAATATGGTAATAGATTGGTCATACAAAATAAATAAAGCTGCTCATGGTGGGAAGTGACCTGCTGGAAGTTCTAGTAGCCCCAAGCCTTACCTGGCTGTCTTGAGAGATGAGAGGATTAATATCTTGGTTCACCTATAACCTATTTGCAGTTTACTAGGAATCTCTGCTATAGGCAGAGGGTAACCATTGATGGTTTTAAGTGAAAGCATAGCATTTCAAGATTTGAGCTGTGGACAGATGGATTTGGTGGCTGTGAAAAGAATAGATCGGGTAGGGGCACCTGGGTGGCTCAGTCATTAAGCGTCTGCCTTCGGCTCAGGTCATGGTCCCAGGGTCCTGATATCAAGCCCCGCATCGGGCTCCCTGCTCAGCGGGAAGCCTGCTTCTCCCTCTCCCACTCCCCCTGCTTGTGTTCCCTCTCTCGCTGTGTCTCTGTCAGATAAATGAATAAAATCTTTAAAAAAAACAAAATCTGGGTAGTTCAAAGCTGGAGGTAGGTGACTATTGGGAGATGTTTATAGAAGTCACATGCGGGCCTTCAGAAGTAAAGACAGAACTAAGGCAGTAGCAATGGTGATGGAGTTTGACACTTGCTGGAGTTAGCAGTGGCAATCTATAAAAAAGGAATTTGAGCCGAGAAATAGGATAACCGGCTAATATTTTGGAGACATTTTTATGTCAGCAAAGAAAGAATGGATGGGAGTGGTGAGTGAAAGTGGAAGTAGAATGACCAGTTAGGTGGCCATTGCAGTATTCCAGAAGGGGAGGTAATCTTACATTGGTATTCCTCAGGCATTATTTAATTTTATTTAAAGTGACAGTCCTGGGGGCGCCTGGGTTGGCTCAGTCGTTAAGCGTCTGCCTTCGGCTTAGGTCATGATCCCAGGGTCCTGGGATCGAGCCCCGCATCGGGGTCCCTGCTCGGCAGGAAGCCTGCTTCTCCCTCTCCCACTCCCCCTGTTTGTGTTCCCTCTCTCGCTGTCTCTCTCTCTGTCAAATGAATAAATAAAATCTTTAAAAAAAAATAAAAAACAAGACTTTGATTTAAAAAAAAAAATAAAGTGACAGTCCTGGAATTATAAGACCAGGTATTTTTTGATGACTACTGTGCTAATACTATTTGGAACTATAGAGACCCTAAGTGTATCTTCCTCATGCAAAGGAATCATTGAATCCTTTGATTCAGTGAATCCTGGAATCCTTAGCCGAAGGCATAAAACATCAGAAATCCACATTTCGCCTTTGAAAAGAAGACCAGAGACAGTCTTTCAAACACAGATCACTTTTCTTTGTACCATGTGAGCCTAAGTCTCACATGTAAATTGTCCAGAAGAGAGAATGTCAAGAGAGACATAGTTACTCATTATCACATTGCCTTTTTTTTTTTTTTAATTAGACATGAAAGCCACCTTCTGGCTACTCATCTCACCTTCTAGGTGTTAAAACTTTAGTGTTATGCTGCTCTGTATGGTAGCCACTAGTCATATGTGGTAATTTAAATTTAAGTTTAATAGAAAATAAAAGTAAAAATTCAGTTGCTTAGTCATACTAGCTACTTTTCAAGTGCTCATTGACTACATATGCCTAGCGGATACCTTGTTGGATAGCACAGATCTAGAACACTTCCGTCATCAAAGAAAGTTCTCTTGTGCTGCTCTGGTGAGAATCCTCTGAGACCTGCTGCTTGGGTATTTTATATTATCTCATTCTTGTAAAATATAATTCTGTAACTTTTTTTTTGTTGTACTTAATTATTATAACGTCAACATCTTTCCAAGTTTGTATATGTAACTCTATAACATTTTTTTCTAATGGCTGCACAGTGTTCCAGTGAAGAGTACCAGGCTATATTTAACTATTTCCCTATCAATGAACATTTAGATTATTTACGAAATATTTGCTATAAGAAAATGCTCCAGTAAGCATCCTTATGCATGTCTTTACGTAGGATATTGGTATTTTTTTTTTAATTTATTTATTTGAGAGAGAGAGAGAGAAAGAACAGACTCCCCACTGAGCAGGGAGCCTGATGTGGGGCTCCATCCTGGGACTCCAGGATTACAACCTGAGCCAAAGGCAGATGCTTAACCTACTGAGCCACCCAGGCAACCAGGACATTGGTATTTCTATATGTACATTTCCAGGATTGGAATTGCTGAATAATAGAAATTCACATTTTAAATACTGGTTACAGTTGCCAGATTACTCTAAAAATTGGTCAGGTTCATTCCTATCCATGGTGAACAGAAATGCCTATTTATACACACATTCATTGTCATTCTGTGTTATCAGTTCCTTTGACTTTTGCTTTTCTGATAAGTGAACAATTGTTCTCATGTGATAAGATTATTAGGCTTTATCTGTATCTTTTTAAAGAGTAGCAGGTAATAGCAAAGTTAAGCTGGTATTGGAATAATTTAAATATAAAAAAAGTTTTCTCACAGGGGCTAGTTGAATATTAGAATGCGTTAAATAATAGTGTTGAATTGGCTTCTTTAAAACATGCAGAAATTAGCAATAGCTAGCATTATTTACATACCTTCACCCACATATTGTAATGGCACACCCTTACCTTCCAGTAAGGTAAAGTAAAAACTTACTTGACAACAGGGATCATTAGAATCCTAGAACCGGGGGCGCCTGGGTGGCTCAGCCATTAAGTGTCTGCCTTCGGCTCAGGTCATGATCCCAGGGTCCTGGGATCGAGCCCCGCATCGGGCTCCCTGCTCAGCGGGGAGTCTGCTTCTCCCTTTCCCACTCCCCCTGCTTGTGTTCCCTCTCTCGCTGTGTCTCTCTCTATCAAATAAATAAAATCTTTAAAAAAAAAAAAGAATCCTAGAACCGAAAGGGCCCTTAAAGATCTAGTATTATTTAGTGATGGTGGTTTGAAAGAAAGAAACTCTGCTTGCTGAAATGGGATGGCCTCATTTTAGATTGCTACGTATTTTTATGTGTTGAAAAGAATATGCTAATATGAAATTTATTTTCCCATTTCCCTAGAAATAGAAAAAGATTAATAATTCTGAAGCATAGGAAATTAACCAGCTTCTCTCTCTTTTTTTAAGATTTTATTTATTTATTTGATAGAGGCAGAGCACAAGCACGGGGAGCAGGAGAGGGAGAAATAGGCTCCCTGCTGAGCAGGGAGCCCGATGCGGGGCTCGATCCCAGAACCCTGGGATCATGACCCAAGCCGAAGGCAGACCCTTAACCGACTGAGCCACCCAGGTGCCCTGCAGCTTCTCTATTCTTTAGTTATTTTTTACTTTGTATTGCTACGTGATGGGCTCTTTGCCTTGGCCAAGAAGAACTGGCTAAAATTTGTTGAAGTTTTTGAATTATTTACAAGTCATAGGTTCTAGAGGTTCTTGCTCCTTACAGAAACAAGTACATTTTGTTTTTTCTTGTCTCAGAAGAGTGGAAATGAATGTGCTTCTGTGCTGATAAGATCTTTTATTAGACCATGGAGATTAAGTTTTTCATTTCCTAACATTTAATGATTTCAGTTTCTCATTTAGTTTTTGATCTTGACATACTCATATTGGAAAAGGCAGATAGTGCCAAATTAATTGCCCACTTCAGGATTCAATTTCCTTTCTAGCTTCAGGTTCTTGTTATATGAGGAACACACTCAGTTTATGAGGACAGTCTGTTCAGAAGCAAATCAGAATAAGGTATTTTTGGAATTAAAAAGAGCTATGGAAAACAAATTGAATTTCTTATTTGAGTTTTTGTTGGTGGAATAATTCATTCACTGGAAATATCCTTAAAAAAGACATCTGTAATTTTTGATGACTGAATTAAAATGTGTTTTCTCTGTGTTTCAATGACTGTCATTTATCAAATGAGAGACTGAATAGTTTTTTTATACTAGTATAATCTGAGCTCTTCAGGGAAAAAAATTCTTTCCAGAAGGAGATGTAGTTACATTTTACATGTTGAAGTTAAAGTTACTGGTTTTAGGGGCACCTGGGTGGCTTGGTCGTTAAGCGTCTGCCTTCGGCTCGGATCATGATCCCCGGGGTCCTGAGATCGAGCCCTGCATCAGGCTCCCTGCTCGGCTGGAAGCCTGCTTCTCCCTCTCCCACTGCCCCTGTTTGTGTTCCCTCTCTCGCTGTCTCTCTCTGTCAAATAAAATCTTTAAAAAAAAAAATAAAGTCACTAGTTTTATTCATTCAGGCAAAATGTTGAACTTGACCATGATAAGAACAACAGTTTATGCTTATGTTATCAATTCCTCTAGACAGTTCACAATAGTCATCTTCAGTGACAGGCTAGACCAAACAGATGTGCTCTAAGGGTAAAATACACATCAGATTTTGAAGACTTAGTAGGGGGTAAAAAGTAAAATATCTCATGAATAATTTAACACTGACTGCATATTGAAATGATATCTTGGCTGTATTATATTAATATCTATTAAGGTTTCGCCTGTTTTTTTTCTTTTTTAAAAATATGGCTACTAGGGGCGCCTGGGTGGCTCAGTCGTTAAGCATCTGCCTTCAGCTCAGGTCATGATCCCAGGGTCCTGGGATCAAGCCCCGCATCAGGCTCTCTGCTCAGCGGGGAGCCTGCTTCTCCCTCTCCCACTGCGCCCGCTTGTGTTCCCTCTCTCACTGTCTCTCTCTCTGTCAAATAAATAAATAAAATCTTTAAAAAAATAAACAAAATGTGGCTACTAGTCAATTTAAAATTGTGTGGCTTGCATTATATTTTTATTGGACAGTGCTAAGTGCCTACCAATGATTGAAGAGTCTTAACTGGAGAGAAAGAATAGAAGGGTGGTGGCAGTCAAAGGAAAAAAGCATATTTAGGATCAGATTTGATTGGCATTAAAGTTTATCACTGAAGGTAGTGTTCTTAGAGTAATCCATGGACAGTCTGCCTCAGATTTGCAGGGTGAGGCCAACCCTGAAATTTCAGTCATCCCTAATTCATTATTTGCCTTTTTTTTTTTTAAGATTTTATTTATTTATTTGACAGAGAGACACAGCGAGAGAGGGAACCCAAGCAGGGGGAGTGGGAGAGGGAGAAGCAGGCTTCCCGCGGAGCAGGGAGCCTGATGCGGGGCTCGATCCCAGGACCCTGGGACCACGACCTGAGCCGAAGGCAGACGCTTAACGACTGAGCCACCCAGGCGCCCCCATTATTTGCATTTCTTGCAGAGTTTTTAAGGCTACCTAGAGAGAGAGGAGGCTGCAGAAGAGACAGTAACTCTGGTTTTATTAAGGCAGTGAGTGTGAATCTCATTCTTTCAGTTTTTTGATCAATTTTGTTGAATTGGACTTTAGCAAAATGAAAGACGTAGGAAGTTGATGACAGTTAAAGATTTGCGTTTCACAGATTGGGTGCTTGCTTCTTATTTAATAAATGAGGAAAACACTTAAAATTGCCTTATAATTTAGTCTAGCCTTTGACTGAAATGAGTGCTACTTAACTCAGTGAGCAAACTGGGTAAGTGCCATTGGCTTTATGATTTAGTGATCTGTGGAGTGTTTGGAATTTTTACACAGGACCCTAACTACCCCAAAGAGTTGTATGTTCTGGTGCCCTTATTCTATAATACACTTTGTTAAACCTATTTACTGCTTAAGTTATACCACAGCTTAGTATTAAAATTCAAAATCTCCTATGGGTGATTTTGTTACAAGTTGCAAAAAGAATTATCAGAAAAACTCCTATGGGCCAGGATAATTTTAATCTATTTATTCTAAGACAATCATGGTGAACTATTTTTAGCTTTTCTTTATAGTAAATGATAATAAAAAGTGTTATTTTGTCATGAGTATGTAGAACTTATAGATCTTAAGGTCTTTAACAGTTCATATTGACATTAAACAGTGTACAGTTTTTAAATATATGTTAAATACATTGCTTTTGTTATCCACAACCTTGATTAAGGGTCAATTAAAAAACACTGATAATGGGATCAACTGAAGAACACCAACCTTCATAGAAAAGTTACCAGAGGGAAAGACTGCCTGAATAAAATTGTTTACCTGAATGGCAACTTGATTAGACATTCATCAGCTTTTTTTTAATATACACCATTCTTTTTTTTTTTTTTTCAATAATGTGCTTGGCCTCCTTGCATAGTTTAAAGGCATAAGAAATAACCTTGGTACAGTGCTAAGATTCCAACACTTTCTAACAGCTGACAGTAGCTGTCAAATAGCAGTCTGTGAAATAGTATCAAATGATTTTCAACAGACCTCAGGAGGCTGCAGAATTTATATTACCAGCACAGAGTAGAAATAGACATAAAGGTAATGCCCAGTTTGCAAATGTTTCCCTTAAAAAAAAAAATGTTGGGGCGCCTGGGTGGCTCACTAGGTTAAGCGTCTGCCTTTGGCTCAGGTCATAATCCCAGAGTCCTGGGATAGAGCCCTCCATTGGGCTCTCCGTTCAGCGGCAAGTCTGCTTCTCCCTTTCCCTCTCCTGCGATCCTTCGCTCTCTCAAAAAAATAAAAATCTATAAAAGAAAATAAATTTTTCCATTTTTAAGTTGACTAGAATCTAGAATGCATTTTCTTATAGTATTATAAATAGACTTAGGATTCCAGACCAACCCTCAGACACATCTTTAACATTCCTCATAGTTCTGTTTCACCTTTCTTTAAACTGTTTGTATGATGATTTCTTTAGAAAATATGTTCCCATTATAGGAGGAGATGCCTGATTAAGTCCCCTTTCTCTCTTGTTAATAGAAATTTCTCAGTCAGGGGCCTTGAGAAATGGAAAAAAAACTTTCCATTGAACGCAAATATATAAAGAAAGTATTTCTCAAGGACTTCTCTTCCTGGATGTTTTGAATTATGGCATTAAGAGATCCTGGATCTCTGCAGGGGCAGGAAATCCAAATTGCTGTGTCTTGTGTTTGTATGAGTCATTTGTGAATTGAGTCAGGTACTTTTTATTCCAATATAGAGGAGAAATAACACATTTTTCATAGTATCATACAGCATTCAGCAGAGGTTACGTGCGCCAAGTAAGCTCTTTGAAGGCTTATTTGCTTTTGTCTCTCCAGCACTTAGCACAGTGGCCAACACACAAAAGATGATGTGTTTGTTGAATGAATGAATGAATGAATGAAGAATCATTAGCTGGCCCCATGAAGTGCTCACAATTCTACATGGTCTTTCTGAGATTGTGGTATTTCAATACATTCTTTTTATAGCAATATTAAAACTGAATGCCAGATTTTAGAGTGATAAGCTTTTTGAGGTGCTTTGCTTTCTCAAACAAGAAAAACGGCATTTTCCAGAACTCTGTAGATGGGATGGCTTAGTTGCCATCAGCGCACAGTAAGGCAGTTGTTTTTGGTGTAGTGGAAAAATTAGCAGAATAAAGAAATTGCCTAAGTGAATTAGATTGCCAAAGAACACACTGTAATTTTCCAAGTTATGAAAAAAACTTCCAAATCTTGATATCGAGGGAATGCTTCTATTTTAAAATAATAGGTAATAATCTTGCTTTGGCCTTAACTGTAAGTCCCATGTTTTCCTAATTTTTATGCCTCTTCATAAGCCATAGGTGAAGGAAGTATAGCAGAATATTTGTGAGCATGGGCTTTGGAACTCCAGAAGCCCTGATTTTGAAACCCCACTTTGCCACTTAATCCTCTGTGGTCTTGGTGAAGCTATATAAACCAAGTAATCTGGTTTTCTCATTGTAGTAAGGGGATGATAGAGAATCTTTGTCATGCTTATGTGAATTAATGTCTATAAAGCACTTAGACACGTAGAAATGCTGAATACATGTTGTTGATTGATAACTCCTGTATGTGAGTTACCCTTTTTTGCCTTTCCTCATGTTGACCTGTTCTTCAAGTATGTTTGAAACGTTCCTCGCTGCTTTTTAAAGACTTAGTTTAAGGCGACTCCTCCCTGTGTCTGTCATCTCCCTCACTCATCCCTTTTCTGGTAGTTGTTACAGTACTCACCGCGTACTACAGTTATGTGTCTGCTACGTTAGATCACAGAACCTTTAAGGACAAGGAATATGTTTGAATTTTTCTCCATTCCTGCTACAGGGCGTGGCACATGGCATTTAACAGAGTATTTGTTAAATTATTTAATTGACACGTATATGGAAATCTTCTGTAAGTTGTGCGGTGCTAATCAGATGTTTTAGGACTTAATATATGGCTAGCAATGTGCTTGGCATGTTAGGAAGTAGTTACCTGGTATTTGAGTACCAAAGATGAGAATATTATCACAAAACTAATTGTGCAATGATTCCAAATACCAGACTGTTAACTTTCTTATCATCTATATGTAATTCATTTTAGCAATTTTTAAAACCTTATATATAATTGGAAGTTGTATTTGTGTCCTTCTTACCGTAAGCACCCTAGATAGCGGGTTCAGTCCCATCTTTTAAAATGATTCTTCCCTAGAAATTTGAAGCTGATTGGTTTAAATACAATACAATTTATATTTTGTAGTATTTTAATGGCTAAATCTTGAGATTAGCATTGAGAACTTGTGCGTCAGGCACTGAGGACTTTAGTATGCTCTTTGTTTTAAATACTTGTAACAACCCTACTAGATGTGAGCCCTTCTGTTTTCCATGCTTTTATGGAGAGAAGTAAAGCTTTCAGATATAGGGTAACCTGATGGTTAAGTGTGAGATCCAGGATATGAACCTAGGCAATCTTATTCTGGCGCCTAAATTTATAGTTATGCAAGGGCCTGTTCTTTTCACATTTTCTTTGAACTTTATCTGTTTTTTTAATTTAGTTTGAGGTAATATATATAAAATATCTAATATTTGTCTCAGAGTAGTTGCCCAAAAAGTGATAGCTTTATTCCTCCTTTTCTGATATGAGAGAGAAACTCAAAGATAATTATAGAAAAACAAGTTAATAGGAGCAGTATAAAGGATCATAAACTCCATACCTATGAGATTTTTAATTCTTTGTTTCAGTGTTTGTTGAACATCTTCTAATCTGAGAAAATGTTCTTATGTATAAGAAATCACAGAGTATTGGAAAATATCAGAAATCGTAGATCTTTTGTTTCAAACTTCAGGGTTTTTTTTTTTTTTTCCTTAATACCTTGTCTTACGAAAAGACAAGTTACATGAAGACCTCTGTGTGGAATTTTAGATGTGTTTTTGTCACTGTGTATATTTAATTTGTCTCATGTCTGAGCAACAAATATTTGTCATTTTAAAGATTCTTAAAATTCACTTTTGTGGTTTGGTTTAAATGTGGATGAACCTGATATCCAATATCTTAAGATTCGAATAACTTGCAGTTTTACTATTACATAGATTTGGAAATTCAGGCCACATGTTTCCTAATTATTATTACATGTAGCAGAATCCTGCTGTTGTATAGTTTACCTTTTTTTTCTTCCTTAATACCAGCATTATATTTATATAATACATATTTATGTAATATTTATATATTAGGTGTTCTATTATGTTTAGAGATAATGTTTAGTAAAATATTTCAAGCTCTGTATTTCATGTAAGCACTTTTCATTTTTTTAATAATAGGTAAATCAAACTGGGAAGATGATGGTTGGGGAGCATGGGAAGAAACAGACCCCCAAGAACCTGTAAGTCTTTGTAAATGAGTGCATGCTTGTTGAAAGTGGCATTTTCCGTTTGTAATGATGGTGACATATTCCAGTGTTAGGTTGACATTTTAAAACCTTCATCAAGAACATCTTTGTGGTTGCTTAATAGTACTGAAGTAGAAACCTTTCTTAAGGATTTAATGACTTTATAGTTAAGCAGGCTAAACAGAGAATAACTGCTTTAGGATTCTTTCTCCTTCATTAGTTATTATTTTAGACTCCACTTACTCATTCAACATATATTTCTTAAGTGCCCACCATATTCTAGGCATTTTTCTAGGTGCTGCAAGTATAGCCCATGAGTAAGGTACTTGAAATCCCTGTGTGTATTTTCACCTATGGGTAACAGAAAATCTAACCTAAACTGACTTGAATAACAAGGACATTCATTAGCTCATATAGAAGGAAGTCAGGGTAGTATTGACTCATAGATTGGTTGATCAGGAGATTCAACTATGTCATCAAAGACGTAAGTTCTTTCCTTCTGTCTCCTCTGCATATATAGTGGTGTTGACGTCATCCTAAAGATTGTTCTTCTAATAGATGGGGTATGCCACCATGTTTCTTCACTTATGACCAGAGGGAGAAAAAGACTAGGGCTTTCTGTGATTCTTACAGGAGCAGGGAACAACTTTTTCAGAAGCCTCTGGAGAACCTTGCCTATCTCTCTTGGCCGGAATAAGGCCGGACACTCATTTCTGAACTGGTCACTGGCAAGGGATATCAGATTTTTCATCAGTCAGCCTTGCCATTCCCTGGAGTTGGAGGATTAAAGGGTCTGCTTCTCCTGAGGTCCATGACTACAGGGGAGGAGTTGATATCTGAACGAAATCAGGATTTTTTATGAAAAAAGAAGAATGAACATATATACTGGATAGGTCTTCTAATCATCCCTTTTCCCAGCAGCTTATACTTAAGTGGGGAGAGAGAAATTTTTTCAAAAAGAGATAAAAGTATCAAATAGTGGTAATCAAAGTTACATAGAGGATTCAAATGGTGATGTGGTAGCAAGTGATCAAGGGCCTACTGTAGCTTGGATGGAAGGCTTTTCAGAGGATGCGACATTTGAGCTGAGGTCTGAAAGACAGCAGGGAGCCAGCGTGGTGAAGATCTGGCAAAGAGCATTGCAGGCCAGGGCAACAGCTCATGCAGGGGCCCTATGGCGGAACTGGGCTTGGAGTTCAGAGGACATAAAGAAGGCCGGTGTGGCTTGGTAGGACTGAGAGGCTATGAGATGAGGTCAGAGAAGTAAGCAGGCCTGATGTAAGGCCTTGTGAATTTGGAGTTTATTCTAAATGCGATAGGAAACTACACATAGCTGATTTCTCATTTTTGTAAAGTTCATCTTGGCTGCTTTTTGGAGTTGAAGTAGGAAGCAAAAGCGGAAGCAGGGAGACCAGTTAGGAGGCTGTTATGATAGTGTGTAGTTGAGAAATGATGTGGCTTACATTAAGGTGATACCAGTGAAAATGAGAAATTGATAGATTCAGGATAAGTTTTAGAAATAACAGTAAGACTTTCCTATAAGTTGGTTTTGAGGGCTGAAGGGAAAAATAAAATCAGGATTAACTTCTTTGATCTGGGATATGGTGTGGAGTAGGTAAAAAATACTAGATGAGATATTGACACTCCCCAAGACTGGGTAATAGGTACCATTCTCTTCATTTTTGTCAATGTTTAAAAATATCCATAATAAGTTTTTTTTGTTTTTTTTTTTAAACCCTCCCAGATATTTGGCTTGAGCAGCTGGATGGATGGTGCGTGGTTTATTGAGTTGGGGAAGGCTAACAGAATAGGTCTGGGGAAGAAGTGAAGGAGCATCGTGTTGTAGGAAGCGCAGAGCATGCTAATGTCATACAGATTTATAGAAAAGCTCCAAGGGGAGGTGACGAACAGGAAACCATTGCAGAAGGCCTCCTGGAGAATTGGGATGTGTTCAGTAGGATGTAGTGCAGCTCAAGGACGTGGTTACAGCATCACTTTAGCAAACAAACACCTTGTTCCTTGCCCCTCTAGTACTGTGTCAACACGGAGACTCAGCGGGCCTCTGTCTCTGTTTTTACTACAGCTGATTGGCTTCTGCTTTCTCATGATTTAGACTGTTTCTTGGCTGTTATTTGTATCTTTCATTTATCTTGGATTCTTTTTCCTCCTGGTTTCACACCCAGAGCTCATATGAGGATTTGATGGGGTCTGTTCATCACTATCCAGTATCGGATATTTGCGGCGGGTGGGGCATAGTGTTCATGCCAGGCCACTATGTGGGATGTCAGTCTAACTGTCAGTCCTGCCCTCTGGCCGGACACCACCAACAGTCTGGTTAGCTATGGCAAGAATGGGGAGTGGAAGGAAGGGAGAGGAGAGGTATGTGTAAAGAAGGTTGGAGGCTCTGCATGGCTGGATTTGAGCTAACCTCTCAGGGGGAGATGGCTGTGTGTTGAGAATTTCTCAGAAAGGGGTAGTGTAACTAGCAGCTACTTTGCATGTGGTGTTGGGTACATTTACTTTTAGTATTTATTTTCTAGAATCCTGTGGCTAGTGACGATTGTAATACGGCAAGCTTCCGAGTAAGTGTGAGGTTTTCTGGAATTACCTCACAGACATTGCATGTTAAAGTGGACAGACACGTGCATTTGTAAGAAAAAGAGGAGGTTCCACTGGGACAGTTATGGTAAAATATATAAGATGGTGCTGGTGCTGAGTTATTGAACTTACAGACCCAGGGGCCCACATCTTAAAGTGTCTGCTGTGCATAGTTCGTTCTTTTTGGAATGGATTTTTACTTGTGAGTGACGTAGTTGAGGAGTTGTATGTGAGGCCAGTTTTCCTCACGAACATCTGCTACGTTTCCTCTGCTAATTTTAAGGGGGTTAGTTGACTGTTGGGTGTCATAAACCTGCTTTTTGGCTCATCTAGCCAAAGGCTCATCTAGTTTGCCTTTCTTAAGCATACACTTTCATAAGGCATTATAACCTAATACAGTAGAAAATTACTGCAACTACAATTTGGGGTCAGAGAAGCAATAGGCCTGAGGTAAAGCTTTATGAATTTGGAATTTATTCTAAATGTGATCAGAAACCACATTATCTATTTCTGTTTTGGAAAGCTCACCTTCACTGCTCTGTGGAATAGATTATAGTGGGTCTTTTTATTAGTTGTGCCTCTCATACTCGTCAAGGTCATGGGCCAGTTTACTTTATAGCATTTCATTTTGATGCGCCACTGTTCCAGCTGGTTCTGGGCAGTGGGGTCAGTGATTCCTAGTTAGATTGTGTATGTTTTAACAGACTTCCTTTAAATCTGTTAAAGTGTGCCATCTTCTCTTTATTGGCAAGAATATCCTAAATCTAGGAATAACATCTTTTAACTGTTTCAGTGAAAAGCTGAAATATGCTTCTACTCATTCCAAAATACATTAACTTACATGTAGTACATTTCTTCATTTGGATAAGATTTGAATGTTTACAAATGGTCCTCATGGATGAGGGTAGCTTGATGTTCTCTTTGTCTTAACTGATTTGCTCACACAGTGGATTTGACGGCAAGTGACAGAGTTGACAACAATTCTGGGTGTACCAGTCATTCCTAACTATTCTTATTATCCTCCTATGAACCCTGGTCCCTTTCATGATCTTACGTACATGGTGAAGGAGAAGGTATTTGAATGACAACAAAAGTGGGGCAAGACAGTGATATTGAGACGTTACCTGGGTGTTAAAATGATCTTGCTGTATTTAATAATGCTTCTTTGAATTTGGATCCTGTCCTCAAAATAAGACAGCATCTTTGTTAAGGGAGACTGTTTGGTGAATGAGAACAAAAATGGCAGTGTGGCCAGGGGAAAAAGATATGACTTCTGCCTTACACTGCAGCATCATCTAGAATTGTCCACGCATGACATCAGTATGAAGTTTTGCGGAGTAAAACGTTTTACACCAGGGCTATTAGAAATGTTAACACAGCTGAGGTAAGAGACTTCTGTTATTTCTGCTGCTGTCTAGGATTATGAACAACTCCACTTGATCTTAGCCAAAAGGCCGAGAAGCGATAGGATTATGAACAACTCCAAAGGCATAGCCAGCTCTAGAGGCATAACAAGAATCAGAGTAAATTTTGGCAGATGTATGAACTGCACACTCTAGTTAAGGTAAGAGATGTAGCCACCTCATCAGGATGGAGAGGGAACTTTCCGCTGTCCCTTGTTAGGAACAGACCGCAAGCTCAACACCTGCCAGCCCTGAGAGTCTCACTGGTAGGTCTTGTCCACATTAAAGATGAGGCCAGTATTGGAACAAGAGAAAGGTCTCGAAATCAATTTATGGCTGTGTCAGGGTGCCGTAACTGTGAAAACAGTGATAGGGTTCTCCACCGTTGGACTGTGGTTCTCCTGACCAGCAGAGGAGAGCAGCTGACAGTAGAGAGCTGGTGTGTTTTGGTGTTCAGGGGGCTGCGGTGGTGTGTAGGTGAACCACAGGCGGGGCGGCTCAGAGTAGAGAACAGCAGCAGCTGCTGACCTGGAGGCCAAGCGGCGCTGTCGCATCCAGCAGAAAACGCCGAAAACTTCAGGGTGCTTTTATCTCCACAAGCCTATAGCTCTTTGAGAGTAGTTTCTCATTTTTATGGCAGAAGAGAGTGTGAAGGGCTTTTATAATCAGAAAGATTTAGTACCAGTATGGACAAGGCTTTTTTTTTTTTTTTTTTTTTTAAGAAAGGAGAAGCCTCTCTAGCTTTCTGCGATTCTGAGATGTCCACTGTAATAAGTGCTCAGTGAAGAAAGCATGTTCTAATATCCTTTATCAGTGGGAGCCGCCATGGCCAAGACAGTATACATCCGTGACATGGGTAGGCTTAGGAACTTTAAGGATGGCTTCAGTTAGAGAGGAGGACAAATGTCTTTCTCCTGTAGATAGGTCACGTCCGTATGAGTCCACTCGGCTGCCGTAACAGAATACTGCAGACTGGGTGGCCTAACGGAATTGCACCGTCTCACAGTTCTGAAAGCTAGACCTTCAAGATCAAGGTGCTGTCGGAGTTGGTTTTCGGTGAAACCCCTCTTCCTGGCTTGCAGACGGACACCTTCTCACTATGTCCTCACATGGCCTGTCCTCTGTGTGCAAAGAGAGAGAGCAGTGAGTCCGGATGTCCCTTCCCCTTACAGGGATAACCAGTCTGTCAGATTAAGTCTCCGCCCTTATGACCTCAGACCTCACTGAACCTAGTTACCTTCTTATCTCCAGGTAACAGTCACATTGGGAACAGGGGCTTCAACACATGAATTTTGAGGGGATACCATTGAGTCTGTAAAAATGCCCCAAATAATGGATCCATGTCAGGCATAACTCTTATGTGTGCAAGTGCAAAGAATAAGGTTAAGGAATTCCTACTTGCCCATGAGTAAATACCCTAAAGAATTAAACAGGGCAAACAGACTTTCAAGATGGAAAAAAAAAAGGCAAAATGATATTCTTCTGTACTAACTTAATTTTAAGTGGACATCACGAGAGAGAGTGTCTTGCTTGGAGAAATTGGAAAAGAAGATGGTTGTACTAGCACATCTACCAATTAATGATCCTATAATAAATAGTAAATAGCTTCGTTGTGTTTTTTACAGTGTTACAAGGGCTTTTAGTTCGGATTATAATTTGTTTGCTTTGGGAAAGAAATGGTTACGGGGGATATTTTGCCTAGCCTTATGCTATAATGGAAATCGAGGCAGTAAGGAAGAAGCTTGACAAGGTTTAATTTTAATTGTAAGGCAGATTAATGAGCTTTCCTTCATTGGTGTATTAAGTCCAAAGGGTAGGAAGTATAGAGTCAAGGATTTGCTTGACAGTGGTTTCTGGAACAGGAAGCACAGAAGGTTCTGGGTTAAGGCCCTTAGTGACGGTAGAAAGTGTGGAAAATTTCCATTCAAAAGACACTTTAGAATGTGTTCCATCTGTTTGCAGAAAGTGGTATAGTACAGTTTACGGAGGCAATTTGATTTAGCAGATTAACAAGGAAAGCATGCTGGCCAGATAGAGGGCCCCAGAGAAATGTTTGTTTACAGACTGAGAAATAGGATACAGCATGACCTGATTAGAGATTCTTAGAACATTAATAATCTGGGATAATACTGGAAAACATTTTGCCTTATTTTAGTGTCATGTGCCACACAAGAGACATAAGCACCAGATTGGCCAGAGGCAGAGGAGAGCACTCAAGTTATACTAAAGTTATGTTTTAGGTTTTAGGTTCTTGTACAAAGAGGGAAGTGGCTACAGAGGTTCTTCTTACTGAGATGGGTTCTCATTAAGACTTTGGCATTTGACTGTTAGAAATACTACTTTTGTGGGGCAACTGGGTGGCTCGGTCAGTTAAGCATCTGACTTGGTTTCAGCTACAGGTCATGATCTCAGGGTCGTGAGGTCGAGCCTTGGGTCGGGCTCTGTGCTAAATACAGAGTCTACTTATCCGTCTCCCTCTGCTCCTCCCCCTGCTCTCTCTCTCTCTCAAATAAAATCTTAAAATACTCCTTTTGCCAATGACCTTCCTTTTAACATTAATACAGGCTGGGTCTTGCCTAGTGATTCTCAATTAAGGGGATGATTTTGTCCCTTAGGAGGTATTTGGCAATGTCTAGAGACATTTTTGGTTGTCACAATTTGGGGGGAGGTGCATTTAAGTGGACAGAGGCCAGGGATGCTGTTAAGCATCTTACAATACGCAGGACAGCATTCCAAAACAAACAGTTGTCCAGCCCAAGATGGCAGTTGTCCCAGAGTTCAGAAATCTTGGTCTAGCCCATGGCTTTCAGTGTAACTCTCTCAATCCTTCTTTCTGCCATTCCTCCTGTTTGTAAAATCCCTTGGCTTTGGGGCGCCTGGGTGGTGCAGTCAGTTAAGCGTCCGACTCTTGGTTTCAGCTCAGATCTGACCTCAGGGTCCTGAGATTGAATCCCGTATCCAGCTCTGAGCTGAGTGTGGAATCTGCTTGAGATTCTCTCTCTGTCTTCCCCTGCCCCTCCGCATGCTCGCTCTCCAAAATAAATAAATAAATAAATCTTTAAAAAAACATTAAAAAAATAAAATCCTTTGGCCTCTTTGGGGGCTTCAAAACTTTCGGTCTACACGGCTATTAATTTGTTTTTAGTAGATTCTGGTTTGCTAGTGTGAAAAGTACAGTTGAAAGATTGTTTGCCAACAAAGGTGAATGTAAGTAGTTCCTCAGTCTTTGGCCACAGATCAACAAGTAGTTCAGGCTCAGTCTTGGTGGCATTATTTATGCCCAAGTGTTTGAGGGAGACCTATCTTTAGTCTCCCCATTGTAGCTAACCATGACTTCTTGCTCTTGCTTAGAGTTGGTCGTTTTATTTTGCATCTGCTCTCCTCTGGCACTCCTGCTGGGTAGCTTGTTTGTGTTGGCTTAGTGATGGGCCCCTTGTCCTCTGCCAGGGAGGGAGGGGGAGGGACAGCGATCTGACTTTGCAGTGAGGGAAGGGGTCTGGAGACCTGAGTGCGGCTCAGACCAGCTTCAGCCAGGCCTCCGGATTTTAGCCGCACCTTCGCCCTCATTTCCTCCAGGACCTGGTACCGTTCCTAAGCCTGTGGGCAGTTCTGCGTGCAGCTGGGCTTCTTGCTCCTCTTTCCTCCCTTCAGTTTTTAGGAGGTAGTTTTCTAGGAACTGGGAAATCAGTTGGCACCTGCCCTTCTGCTTTCTAGCTCTCAGAATTTTGCAGCGCCCCTCCCCATTCTTTTTGCCCTTACTGGCTTTTGCCTTTAAACTCTGTTACTGCTCTTTTTAGTGGGGTTGAGAACACTGGGGAGAGTGAGGGTAAAATTCATGTGTTTATTCCTCTCTTTATCTGAGGGTCCTGTGGGCTTCGTGTTCTACCCCCTCCTTTTTCCAGTTAATGTAATTGGGAGGTTTTTCCATATCTGCACCTGTAAATCATCTAGTTCTTTTAAAGGAATACTGAATATCTCATTTGTGTAGATGTACTGTGATTTATGTAGCCATACCCCTGTTGAGGGACATTTAGCTTTTGTTGGCTCTTTTTGTTTTTTCCTATCACAAGCAATGCTAATCATCTTTATATCTGCCATGCATCTTGGTTGCATCATGATGGAGTCAGACTGCCTGAATTTCCCTCCCAGCTCTGCTCCTTAATGACCATGAAGTCTTGAGTAAGTTATTTACCTTCTGAGTTCAGCAACCTCATTCCTGTCAGTGGGACCAGTAACACTATCAGACCCATAGGATCGTTAAGGCAGTTATAGGAGGTATGCTTAGAATAGTTCTTGGAACATAGTAAGTGCTCAGTAAGTGTTAGCCATTCTTATTTTTCCTTTAGAATAAATTTCTAAAACTGAAATTGCTAAGATAAAAGGTATATGTACTTTAAATTTTAATAGAAATTACTGACTGGTGCTTCCAAAAGGCTGCACTAGTTTGTACTCCAAAGAGCAGTTAATATGAGACTGCTGTTCTTTCCTCTGTGTTACAGAAATGAGAACAGCTCTGACCCAGTTGCTTTTTATCATGGACTATTGCTATTGTTTATTTTGTGAAAACATTTCTCTGCACTCCTATTTTTATTAATATTGAGAAGCAAAGACTATAAGAAGTGAGTGTGGTTTTTTGGGGGTTTTTTTTGTTTGTTTTTTAACAGAGGACTGCTTTTCTCAGGTATTTTTTGAAACTGTTAACCCCTGCTTTGTATCAAACTGTAATTATTGCTAAATCAGATTGGTGTAAATGTCATTTCAGTGTTTGAATTTTCATTTTTCAAGATAGGAGTATGGTTGGTCACCTTTTCACATTTTCACTTATAAATCTTTTTGGGGAATGTGTGCTATTATCTGTTTGTTTTTTTAATAAACACTAGTAGCAATTTAAGGCCCATAGCATTTAGTTTGGCTATTAGAGTATTCTGATTTATGTTGGGTGCTAATTGTTTCTTGCTTATTTGTCTTGTTTGTACAACTAGATAATTAAGTTTTTGACCAGGAATTGTTTGGTGCTTTCCTGTATCCTGTGGTGCCTAATTTAGTGCTTAGTATTAGACAGTTGTTCAGGAAATAGAGGAGTGTTCTTTTCAGGTTTGGAGTTCATTGCAGTTATTTGTGAAATGAATTTTCTACTAAAAATGATGAATTTGTTTTATAAAAAATGATACTTTATTAGAAAAAATTCAGGTATTTCAGAAAGATACAAAGTAAAATAATCAACTTCCTAACATCTAAGAATAATTATCATTATTAACTTTAAGGGGTTATAAATGTAGGCATTTTGCTGTGGCTGTATATAGGTTGAGTCGTTGAATGAATGGGCACACAGAAAATTCTATAAAAATGGGTGTGTATATATATGTACAATTTAAAAGTAAATAATAGAATTAATCCTACTTGAATTGATCAAGTAAAGCTGTAGGAGTTAGTGAATTACAGTTAACTTCGTAAGGTTAGGAAGAAAAGTAATTTAAAGGAGATTAAAGTTGTAGGTTTCTGTCAGTAATTATATTTGTAAATTATTTTCCTTTGGCTTATCTGTAATCAGATTTGTAATCAAATTTAGAAAGAGTTCTTGCCTTGCCCCCATTTTAATTTTGAAAAGACCTTAAGAGCTTTCATTTGAGAATTTTAGTGTGTGTCAAGGTGCTATATAGCTAGCTACTCATCCCTGTTTTTATCTATTTCATATACTGAAGTTTTGTATAACATTTTGTTTGGGAATGAAAAGTCTGCTACCTTAAATTTTTGAGAAACACTGAGCATTATGTATGTTAATCACAGACTAGAAAAACGAGAAAAACCTATTTGTATAGCATCATTTACTGTTTGTGTTTCAGAATTACTGCAGCACCTAGGTCTCTTGGTTTAAAAAGTGTAGATGACTATTTTATGTCTACGGTTTAGGTGGTAAATGACTGAGAATTACATTGAATGTGCTGACTACTCTATGATTTCACTGGATTTTACTCTCCACCACTATAATGTGTAAATGTCTATGAAAGTTAGCACAATGACAGTGACAGTATAAATTGCAGGTGATAGACTTACTGTGCTAAAGTCAAAACCTTTGAAAAATGATTCTGTCTACATCAGTGGCCATTTAGTCACCACAGTAGCTGATACACCAAACACCATTTGCCACTATGTTTACAGAGTGGTAATTTACCAGCTCTGTAGAGGCCAGACATAATTGAAAGGCTTGTTAAATTACTGCAGCTTTTTACCATCTGCTGCATTGTGAAAGAATAATCAGTTGACAAATTTGTGGGCTTAAAATCAAAATAAATAAATTTTTAAAAATATATGTTGTGGCTCTAATTGTTCAGACAGAATTCCTTATAATCTTCATTGGTGGTGACTTCAATATTTGTGCATATTAAGAAACATTTTACTGGTCTCAATTCAAAGAAAACTCCTTGAAGTTTAGGTCACATTTAAATAAGATTTTACGTTCTCTCCTTCCATCCCCCAAGCAGGGGTTGTTTTATAGCTAATGGATAAATTTAATGTTAACTTCAGTGACCAGGTAGGCACTGGTTTTTTGCAGAAAGCCAAGGTAGTCCTTGGTAGTGCTGTTTTTGTTTGTTAGTTTTTTTTTTAATTTCATGTGTCGCTTGGGAAATTACCTTGTCAAATGATGGTGAATCAGTAGCTTCAGGAGGAACAGTATTAGTGACTATAGTTCCCATTATTTTGGGGAAGGCTCTCAGAAAACCTGTTTGGTAGGCAAATGCCCGTATGGTAGAAAGCAAAATGGTGAGCTTGCATCTTGTTAGCCACTGAATGTGTGCTGATGCTCTGTGTGACTTCATAGAGTGTTCTTATTAGGCCCTCTTTCCTGCCTGAGCTGTCTTGATGAATTGGAAATTTTGTGTAAGCTTCTTGTAAAACCCAGTGCTAGTTCATTGGGATCCAGGGGATTTCCTCATCTCTGCTCTACCAACACTTTCATCCAGATACTTTTGCTTGGACTTGAGGTTCCCCCGAAAAATCTGACCCAGGAACTACTTCAGACAGGCCCACACTCCTTATTCTTAGTTTGTATTTCTGCTGTGAATATTTGTTTGCTCTCCTACCCGGGTTCCTTTATCAACTCAGTCTAATTTAGGGCTCCCTGGCCCATCCCCCAGCCATGCTTCTACCCTGTATTGCCTAGAGCAGTGGTTCTCAGCCCAGAGGCAGTTTTGCCCCCCAAGGGACATTTGGCAATGTCTGGAGACAGTGTTGGTTGTCACACTGAGGATACTACCGTACCATGAAGAATTATCCTACTCATAATGTCAAGAGTACTGAGAAATCTTGGCCTAGAGCAATGTATTTCCAACTGTTTATCTTGACTTTTGGGGAAATCACTTTACCGTGTCTTGACCGGTACTTTTTAAAATAATGAAATAAAATAGGGGGCGCCTGGGTGGCTCAGTCAGTTAAGCGTCTGCCTTCGGCTCAGGTCATGGTCCCAGGGTCCTGGGATCGAGCCCCGCATCGGGCTCCTTGCTCAGTGGGGAGTCTGCTTCTCCCTCTCCCACTCCCCCTGCTTGTGTTCCTGCCCCTCGCTGTCTCTTTCTCTGTCAAATAAATAAATAAAATCTTAAAAAAATAAAATAATAAAATAGAATTTTAAAAATTTGGAGTACATCCCAGGTTGTAAGCATAGATATTATTTTGGGCAACTTCTGTCTGTTTCATTATGGAGCAGTAAGGAGGGAGAGGGAAGGGGAGACAAGAAGGGACGGGGGAGGGGAAGAAGTGACTGAAATCAGTTGGGATGTAAAATCATTTTTATTGCTACTCCTTGAAGTTATTTTTTAAGTTTGAAAAGATGTGCACATGAGAAAGAGAGCAGGTCTGACCAGATAGCTTTACTGCTCAAAAAAAGCTTCGGTGACTGCAGGTATCCTCAAGATCAAGTGCAAGCACCTCAACGCAGTGGGTGAAAGCTCGTCGTCACCCACCTGCTGCTGCAGGGTCTCCTTTTACCTTACACTGTCGGACTCTGCTTTGACAGCAGCTCCTTGCTGGCTCGTTTGCCTCTAGGCCTTCAGATAGGTTGAGTTCGTGGCTTCCTAGAGAAACAGGACACGGGGCTAGTCTGGGAACGTCCACCTCCTGTCTCCCTCTCTCCTGCTGCCCCCAACCTGGCTACTTTTTACTCTCCCAGCAGGATTTCGGTAGGAGGTACTTCCAGTAGGAGGATTTTTTTTGTTGTTTGTCCAAGCAAAAGGACTTGAGGATATACCTGCAGTCAATAAAGCGTTTTTTGAGCAGTAAAGCTGTCTGGTCAGATCTGCCCTCTTTCTCGTGTGCGCATTTTTTTAAACTTAAAAAATAACTTCCCAACCCCAGTCTGGTCTGATGACCCTCCTGTGTTCCCTTGACTGACTGCTGCATATTTGTCCATCTGTCTTCCCCAGAGGAGGGACGAACGTTAAGGCCGAGAATTCTCTTTTCTCGTCTCTCTGTCCTAACACAGGGCTGGTACATAGACGTGCATAGCCCTGTTGGAGCATGTTGTGTAGGATAGATTAAAGCAGGGAAAAAGATGTGAGGCCATTGAGGATCTGGTCATCCTCAGGGATTTTGACCCACAAACTCTTGCCTCATTCTTCCTCTTATTTTGGATTATTTGTCCATTCCCCTGATTTTTGAGGGAAGGAACCAGAGTTGCTAGGGAAAGTGTCAAGGACTATATGAATGTGTATTACTTTAAATTTATTACCTATGGCATTTGTGTGGTTAGCGACAGTCCACTTTTTCCAAACCTTGGTTTCCTTTTCTGGACAATGAGGATTTTGAATCAAATGGTCTCTATGGTTCCTTCTCTTTCTTTATATGATTGTGTAATCCCATCAGCTGGCTGGCTGAGATCATGACACGTGTGAGGGAGAGATTGTTGATCCCATACAGACAAGCAGTTTTGGGGTCTTTGATTGTACTGTCTTGTACCTACTACAATTTCTTAGTTAACTTGGTGATTAAAAAAAAATTTTTTTTTTACAGGGGAACCTGGCTGGCTCAGTTGGTTAAGCAGTCCAACTCTTGATTTCGGCTCAGGTCATGATCTCAGGGTCATGAGGTCGAGCCCCTGTTTAAGATTCTCTCTCTCTCCCTCTCCTGCCCCTCTCCTACCTCTCTAAAAATAAAAAAATAAATTTTTACAGTATGTTTCTTCTTCGGCTAAATCAGTAGTTCTCAACTTGGGGGCGTTTTGCTCTGCAGAGGACACTTGGCAACGTCTAGAGACATTGGTGACTGTCCCAACTGGGAAAGTGCTGTGGGCATTTGGTGGGTAGAGGCTAGCGACACTGCTAAGCATCCTGCAATGCACGGAACAGCCCCCACAGTACAGAAGCTCCAGCCCCAAACGTCAGTAGCGCTGAGGCTGAGAAACCCCGAGGAACTATTAACCACCTGGCAAGGTTATAGTGCTTTCAAGGCAGAGCTTGATTTCAAATTTCTTAACATTTAGTGCAGTATTCATGACTTTTTAAATGTAATAAATACTCCGTGTATGTCCACTTATTCAGTGTTTAATTATGTTGAAAGGGAGGGGGCTATTTCATGGCTTTCTTTAAAAAGAGACTTGTCGAACAAGAATATTAAAGACCTGATACACCTTTGCGAAAAAGGTTCCCGCAGTCAACCATGTGGCCGAATTGGATTAGGTTCGACCTCACTTGATCCGCATTGGAGCTTCTCTATGTCAGTCACAGAGGGGCACTAGCCTTTTAGTCTACAGGTGGAGGAGAGCTTCTCATCCTTCCTTTAGTTCTGGACACACAGCAGCCGGCATCATCCCTGGTCACTCCCAGTGACAACAGCGAGGAGAGCAGCAGAGCAGGGAAGATCCAGAGGGGCTGTGGCAGGTCCCTCCCTTCAAGGGACCAGATGCGGCAGTGTGGAGTGGGAAGCAGCTCAGAGGTGGCAGTTTCCGTGAGCTCTGAAGCTTGAGTTCACAGCCCTGCCCCAGCTGTGTCACTGGGGGGAGGTTATCGTGATAAGTTTCTGTTTCTCCATCCCAAACCTGGGGGACTAACATAACCTTTCTGGAGTCACTGTGAGAACTAAGATTTATGTGTCAAGCACTTAGCACAGACACTGGCACGTAGTAAGTGTTTGCCAATGTTGCAGCGAACATCTTCCGAATCACCAGTACCCTGCCTGCTCATTGCCCTTGAGTTAGGTGACCAAACCCAAAGTCACGTCAGTGCCAAACACCTCTTGATAGGCCTGCGGTCCTCTACTCAAGAGGGTGTGGAAAGATTTTCTCTGTTGTGAGAAGAGATGTTCCAGCTTACTGTGGCCTGATTTCTGTGTACCGCATTGCTTGGGTACAAAGTGACAGATGCTGTAGAACAGTTCAGGACACGTCCTTTTCCATCCTTTGTTCTTTATGTGCCTTCGTATAGAGCATGTTCATTGTTGATGTCCCACCCTGATGCACCCAGGGATTTTTTTTTTCTTTTTGAGGTTGAGGATTTATTGAAAGAAATTCGATCTGTATAAGGTTTCTTCTCCCACCCTGCCAGTGGTTTTCAGGTTTCAGATTTACTTCCTAATATTCTGGCACAATTTGTATTGTTTGGCAAAATAGCTAATAAAGCTTATGGAGAAACAACCAGCTATGGTGAAACAACACATTTTTACCTCTGTTTACGATTTTAAGGATATTACTTATTTTTGGTTACGGTCATTGGGGCTTTTAATCTTATTCAGTCTAATACATTGAGTGCTGTGTCTTAGGCACAAAGAATAGTGTCTTTGGAATCGCATGTGACCAGGAGCTTGTGGCTGTGTATGTGTATAGCTTTCTCCCTGCCCCCCCCCGCCCCAAGTGACTGGGCATCAAGAAGCTATGGAGCTTGTGTTAAGAGCTCACCACCATTGTATTTCGTGATAAGCTGCCATCATGCCCAAATAGCAGGACTTTAGATCTAGAATTGCATGGCCTATCAAACCCTAATGATGATAATGTAATATCATCATATGGTAGTATTTTCTAACCTATTTTTAGAACGTGGACCTCCTGCTTGGACATGCCCCACTTTACCGTGGCAAACAGGGCAGATCTGCTTTTAGTCCTTCTGTCCCGAGGAAAGATGGAGAGGTAGAGAGGACATAGAAAAGAAAGTGCAGTGAAGAGTGAGAGTTTGGTTTTCTCCCTTTTTCAGCAAAACCTGAAAATGGTTGAAATGCCAGAAAGTAGGCTGCTAATTCACATGAAGTTTCTTTTTCTGGCTTCATATTACTAGAAAGGTGCATTTATGAGGTTGCTAAGCAGGGTTAGGCATGTAACCAGTGATTGTGGAGTAGTTTCTCTGAATTTGCGTCCAAGTAAGTGCTGTTTCCCGTGCTTTCATCTTGGTTAGTTCTTACAGGGCAAAATTCATGCTTGCTTCTGGGAACACGTGTAGTCCATTTGCTGGGATGGTGGCAGACAGAGCTGAGTTCTAGGCCCAGCTAAGAGGGTAGTATTTTGTTCCTTTTTACATCTCTCTAACTTGTATTTTCCATGGGTATGTCAGCCAGAATCTTGAACTGCTAAATCTTAGTATTACTTAAGGGAAAACGCTCCAGAGGATACTATTACCTAAGGATGTATTACTTAAGGATACTAGCTTTGGATCGGTTGCCCATTGGCATACAGGTTCATGTGCAAGAGGGATTATAGGTTATTCCAGTATCTTTGCAAATACCGGAAAGGAGATATGGGAATGCTGTTTCCACTCACCTGTGTGTCAGTGGGCTGCACAACGTGTGGACTTGAGGAGTAATATCAAGCATAGGCTTGGCCAGTTAGAAGGCTTGGAGTCTAGTGTGGTAGAAATGCAATCACAGAATCAATAGGTAGCAGAGAATAGTAAGGTTTTTGATTGCGATAAGTTTGAAAGAAGATAAGAGTCAGAGTAGGATGGAGGGCTAGGAACTGGAACTTGGGACAGAAAGAAAAGAGAGGGAAAGTATTCTTGAAGGAGTGCCTGGAGAAATGTCTCAAGGATACACTGGCTCACATGTTCAGGTAGTGTCCTGTGGGAAGGTTAGCCCGGGATCCAGTCATAAGTAATAGTAATCCTTTGAGAGAAGACTTCCATTGATTGAGAGACTAGAGTCAAATCCCAGGCAAAGACAGTCTTCTCCAAGAGCTGTTACAGCTGTCTACCAAGATGAACAAGCAGAAAGATCACCTGAATTAAATATCAGGAAGCTTGGGTTCTAGTTGGGTTCTGGCACTGATTCTGTGGCAGGGAGCAAATCTTTAACATCCCCGAGACCCTGTTTTCTTTATTATAAAATGCAGTTTTGAACCAGGTAGCCTTTAAATGCCTTGCATCTTTGTATTTCTTTTACTCTTTGTCTTTTCAGCAAATATAAACATGTAGATCTAATCCTTGTTAATGGCATTATCTTGAAAGCATAGGACAGAAACAGAAATAATGTGCTTTAATGGAAAGTAACTTTTAGATAATTTTTGGGATCTATTGTTTGAATATCATTTTGGAAGTGTGATAAAAGGAAAAAAAAAACCTGATTTATGGAACTTGCTAAAATTTGAGCTGTATCCTTTTTCTGGAGCAGTGTGTTGATTCTTTTTTATTGCCCTGAGATGGAAATTTTAAGGGCAGAGACTAATCAAAGAGTTTTAGGCACCACTGATTTCTTCTCACAGTACTTAAATATCCCTGTGTGACTTGCCCTGCTTCTAGCCGCCTACCTGAAGATGAGCTACTCTAATAACTTGAAAAGTCCTGAACCTCAAAGTTGGTACAACTGGAATCTCTGTTATTGGACAGGGAACTCAGGGCAGTGTTGCCTTCAGCTCACAAATGAGCCACTATGAGAAGTCTTGGGTGCGTGCAGGCTGAACAGAGACTGTATTCTACAGAAATTATAGGTTCGGGGAGAAATGAACTACAGCTAACCTGTACCTTATTCGTGTCATCTTTAGGGGATTAATTTTCTTCCTTATTTGTATGTAGAAAAGTGCACATTAAGAACAGCAAGCTGGATAGCAAAATTCCTTAGAAAAATAGAGCTTTAATAAGACGAGGACTTTTTCCAGTATTCCTCTTCTTTCAAGAGAGGGTGCATGCAGCCTCCTTAGCTTGCTCACCTTGCGTAAGAAGAAGGTTCCAGCTCAATTTGATTCCTATTAGCTAAGTTTTAAAAAAGCATAAATGTCTGAAAGAAAGAGAAAGGAAGGAAGGAAGGAAAAGAAAAAGACAGGAGGAAGACAACCTGCATCTCCTCCCTTCTCTCCCCATTTCCCCCTGATTAATTCAGTGTAAGAGCCACTGCGTAGGGCTGAGGTAGGAGTCCGCATGACATAAAGCTTAGAAGCTATAAGAGAATAGATCGATAATTTACCTGCATAACATTAAAAAAATTTCTACATGGAGCAAATTAAGCTACCGCATGGACTGGGAAAATGTTACAACTCTTATGTTCAAAAGGCCAGTTTTCTTTGTATGTAAGGAATATATACAAATAAAGAAGAAAAAGAGTAGCAACCCATAGGAAATCTGCAAAGGAAAGGAATAGACTGATTGTCCTGTTCTCATTAATAAGAAGAGAGTATACTGAAATACCGTTTTTCACCTGTTACATTGACAAAGATCCAGAGTTAAAGCATCTTTTGAAAAGTCTGTGGGGGAAGCAAGCACTTTTAAAACTTACTAATCAGATTATAAAATAACGCCACCTCTTTGGAGCACAAACTGACAAGAGTATAAGGTCATTCACTGTATCATCATTTGTGGCGGCCAGAAGAGTGTAGACATCACAGATGTCCATCATTAGGGGACTGGTTAAATAATTCATGGTGTGTCTGTACAGTGGAATACTATGCAACCTTTAAAAAATAAACTTCAGGGGCGCCTGGGTAGCTCAGATGGTTAAGCATCTGCCTTCGGCTCAGGTCATGATCCGGGGTCCTGGGATTGAGCCCCACATCAGGCTCCCTGCTAGGTGGGGAGCCTGCTTCTCCCTCTGCCTCTGCCTCTCTCTCTCTGACTCTCATGAATAAATAAATAAACATTTAAAAAAAAATAAAATAAACTTCATGGGGAATGAAGTCTAAGATATATGTTAAGAGAAAAAAAAGTATAGAGAAGTATGTGTATAATGTGCTATCATTTGTATAAGAAAAGGGGGGGAAGGGGAGTCTTGTATGTTCACAAAATATCACTTATCATACTGGTTGTCTCTAGAGGAAACAACTAGGAGGCTAGAGTACTAGAGTCAGAGAGAGACTTTGCAAAGAAGACCTTCTTAGATCTCTTGAGTTCTTAACCATGGGGATTTTCCTCTTTGTAATTATTTTATAAATAGTTTTTCAATTAAAAATGAAAACACCTTTCAGTTCAAATGAAGGAAAAAGTATCAAGTTTGTCAAATACTTTTACAGATTCGACAGCCATAAGCATCAGATAATTTTTTCTTTGCTGTGTTGCTGCAGATACCCTAGCGGTGTCTCTGGAATTGGATTATTCACTAAATTTCCTAATAGTGAATCATTCCTGGAATGATCCCTGTGTGACAGTCTTTTAATGTCTTACTGGTTTATATGTGCTTTTGTTAAAACTTTTTGCATTAATATTCAAAACAGATTAGTTTTGGTGGTTGTTTTCTTTACGGGTCATCTTTGACATGTTTTGATAAGGAATATTATTGAGACTTTTAAAAAGAAATGGGAAGATTTCTTTTTCCTTTCTGTTTCCCCTCATCCCTCAAGGCAGATAGGCTGAGATGCAGTACTTTCAGTATTTTTGCATACGCTGTAATTGAAGTTGTTACCCACAGGAAGAAGAAGGAAATACGTGCAAAACACAAAAAACTTCCTGGCTGCAAGATTGTGTTTTATCCCTGTCTCCAACCAATGATCTTATGGTTATAGCTCGAGGGCAAAAAGCGGTTTTTCTTGTGCGTAAGTACTCTTATTTTTTTCGATGTACTTTATTTTAATGCATAGAGTAGGACAGAAATGGATTCGATAGAAAAAATGTTATTGATGTTGGATGTGTTGTCTGGTGGCATTCTATAGTGTATTTCACATATTGTATAACAATTTTTATTTGTGCGTGTGTGTGATTTTCTTTCCTTCCTTCTATTGTTTGTTTCCTATTTTTCTTTCTTGACTGTGGATACTTTAACTGTGGCTCTGTTGCACGTCAGAGGCCAAACTGATCATTGCCCAATTCTTGCAAGGGGCAGTCAGAGCTAAAAAGGCTGCTGACACCTTTGTAGTAATAGTGTGAATGAGGTGATTTTCAACTATAATTTGAAAACTCATTGAACTCTAGTTTCTTATTTGGGGCATACATTTTTGGTTCATAATTTTTGTTGAAGATTAAAATTAAAGTTTACATAAGATGAAAAACCTCACTGATCAAAATCAGATCGTATATTAAATGGCTGTGGAATGGTCTTAACAGCAGGTTTATCCTCCTGTAGCATAAATCTAATAGAAAAGTGTTCTCTGTCATCTGAAGATGAAAGTCATTTTATAAATACAACAGATGGGGAGATGAGGTGGTATATAAGAATCAGTAACTTTATTCTGCAATAACTAGGACATTAGATGAATTTAATTGGAGGAAGGAGAGACTAAAAGGCAAGTAGCCTGGGTTGAGTTTTATCAAAATCTTATAAAAATTTTTTCTATGTTTACCCAAACCCATTAATATAGAATAATTACATTCTGTACCCATTCTGAAGGGAAACCATGATATTCATAAATCACTGTTTAGTATACTATAGTTAAAGTGATTTTATGTGATAACTTATTTTTTTCAGCAAAATGGAAATACAGCGATAAAGGAAAGGAAGAAATGCAATTTGCCGTTGGCTGGAGTGGTTCTTTAAACGTCGAAGAAGGGTAGGTACCAGTTAATTTTTTTGTTTGTTTCTCTGTGCATTAAATGTGTATGTGAAATTGTTTTGCTTATAAGTGAGAAGTTTCATCACTGGGATATTTAGTGACTGTTCATCCCAACTTAGAGGTTATAGAGCATGATTTGGCCAGCAAATTTAAATTTTACTCATGTGATTTTTTTTTTTTTAACTCCTGTTTGCAGAGGAGATTTAAAGAAGAACTCAGAATCCCATTCTTTCTCCTTTTGTTGTTTCCTGTGTTCTTCATTACTAATTTTATTTATCCAAAAAGTCAAAGGCAGTCATTGTCTTCTCTGCTTGGGTAGCATTGGCCTTGTACTTAAAGGGGACAGTGCTACATTAATTCTTAAAACTCATAAATACTTCAGAAAGGCAAGTTGGTAAATTCAGATTTCTAAATGACCCAGTAAGGGGGTTCTCTAGTGTGATTATATGAAGGAGCTGCTAACCTGGAACCTGTTTTTACTTAAATTTTTATGACTGAAAACTATCTGAGGAGAATGAGTAAGATCCTTCAGACTTTGGATTCAGATAAAAGACAACCAAGTGGAAGCCCATACATAGTACATGCTTTGCACATCGTAGATACTCACTGGAATGTTTTCTCTCTTACCAAAATAAATGATAATATTTCTCCTTAAGTCATTTAGTCTAACCATTTTGAAGACATTTAATTTCTTTCAAAAATGCAAAGCAAACATAATGGCTCCATTACTTGAAAGACAACAAACAAAAAGATTAATTTTGTACAGTGGTTGCCTAATACAATGTATGAGGCAGGAGTGTTTATAGTTTCTTGAATAAGCTGGTGATTGATGGGTCCTGAGGGTTGACAGGTTAAATTAAAGTCAGTAGGAGTTATTTTAATTTTGAGGCTTAGTCTCTGAGCTCCTGACAGATTTTTCAAGTCCATGTGTCACAAAAAGAATCTTTTAGGGAACATCCAGCCAAGCATGTGCTTGGAAGTGGGTTATCTGGGGCAATTTCTGCAAAGTATCAAGGAAGAAGCCAACTAGTTGAAATGCAGTTCATCCCTAGAATAATGTACTTGCAGGATTATGGTTTGCCTGTAATGTGACTAACATTCCTCCCACGCTCTGCCCAGTCAGTGCTTAGCTGATGCAGAAGAGAGGGTACTGCAGGAAATGACTGGTGATGATTTGCTAGTTCTCAGTTCTGTGTATAATCAGTTGCGTACGGTAAAGTTTTTGCTTTCTCTTGTGCTTTTTATAACACAGAAAGAAAAATACTGTTCTTTATTAACTTGAAGTGAATGTGACATTACCTTTTATGTGAATAATTGTATTTTTTATTTTTAAGGGAGAGAGCAAGCATGCACACGTGCGAGGTAGGGAGAGGGGCAGGACAGAGTGGGGAAGAGAGAGAGAATCTTAAGCAGGCTCCACACTCAGCACGGAGCCCCACGTGGGGCTCGATCTCATCACCCTGAGAACATGAGCTGAGCCAAAATCAAGAGTCAGATGCCGAACCAACTGAGCTACCCAGGCGCCCCTTATGTGAATGATTTTTATGATTCAACTTATTGTGGAGTTTTACTGTATTTTTCCTTATGCCTTGAATAAAACTGGTCCACAGAGCTTATCTTCCACTGGTTGCCCTTTAACATTAAATTATAGGGAAATAAAAGTAACTGATAAATTCATTAGGTAAGCATATGATTTTGTTTTCATTTTTAGAGAACATGTAACCAGTGCTCTGTGTATCCCACTAGCAAGCCAAAAGAGGTAAGGATAAATAAGTTATTCGTTTTCTCTGCTTTGATTTATGAGCTATTAAGATCATAAATTTTGTTTGTGACAGGAGTTCCACAGGGCGTCCTGACTGGACCTGCATTGTGGTGGGCTTTACTTCAGGTTATGTCCGCTTCTACACGGAGGTGAGTGGAGTGTTGAGCAGTTAGAAAACAGCACTTGGCCGGAATATCTAGTTATGCATCCCCATTATCCTTCTTTGTGACTAATTACCTGCCGCTTGGGAATGCGGAGTTGCTACTTCACGAGGGTGGAAGCAGGGATGGGGGGGGTGGGGGAGTTGTGGTGGAAAGTTCTGGTAGAACTATAGAGAAAAGAAGCTGTATTCTTCTCAAAGAGAGTATCTGATATCCATGGAAAACAGTTGGGGAAATGACACTCTTTGCCTGGTCATACCTGTTCAGGTCTATTGATAAGAAAATAAGCAGGGCTCTTCTCTGTGCTTCCTCCTAGAATGGTGTGCTCTTGCTTGCACAGCTTCTGAATGAAGACCCAGTACTACAGCTGAAGTGCAGGACCTATGAAATCCCACGACATCCTGGCGTGACCGAACAGGTAGCTTTATAAACAACTGTGTTCAGAGGAACCATGGCTTTACTTTGAAGTCGTGTTTTCTCTTTTTTTAGGAAACTTATAGGTATCTTTGTCTTGTGGCATAGTTAGCTATACTCTTGTAGTCTAGAAATATAACCTATTTGTAACTGAGTCAAGAACTCCAGTCTTGCTTTTACTTATTTAATGAAATACTCTACATTTTGTTCCATAATACAATAAAACACTTTAGTCAGAAGCCCAAAAGAGTTCCTTATTTTTGGAATTTGAGAGCGACTTAAGACACAGATGTGGTATATATGTTTTTTATTTGGATTTAGGTGTCAGAATTATACACAATAAAAGAAAGTTCTGGCTGTATTTATTTATTTTTAAAGATTTTATTTATTTATTTGACAGAAAGAGACACAGCGAGAGAGGGAACACAAGCAGGGGGAGTGGGAGAGGGAGAAGCAGGCTTCCCGCTGAGCAGGGAGCCCGATGTGGGGCTCGATCCCAGGACCCTGGGACTGTGGCCCGAGCCGAAGGCAGACGCTTAACGACTGAGCCACCCAGGCGCCCCTCTGGCTTTATTTTTAATACTACTACCACATTGTACTTACCTGTTTCTCAGAAAGGGGGTGAAGTTTTTGTTTATAGTGGAAAATAGATTAACTGAACTGAAGATTTGGACAGAAAATGATTCTGTTTCGTATCTAAGGCTCTCCAAATGTAGTTTTCACTTTTCAAATTCACTGTGAGAATTTGATAGTCTCACAGTAAAAAAAGATAATTGTAGAGCCACATAAACTAATATGCTCTTCTTTGGCTCACAGTATACATTGTCAAATCTATGTAAATATGCCTGCCTTCTTTTTACTATCCTGCTTCCAAAAGGTTTCAAGTAAACAGATGATGCATGTATTGTGTACCTATGTGGACTTAAATTGTATGAGAGATGGCCTGAAGCTATAGGGACTGGAGCTGTAGAAGAAACTTAATCTAGTAAGAGAGACTAGACTAATTCCTATTAATACCTTTGAGTGAGTTAATCAATAATGCAGAGCGGTACCTAGTCAACCACTATTTTACATGGCCAGAATAGATTCTGTACAAGTTTGGGGGAAGGGGAGAGCTCAATTAGAATGAGGACAGTAAAAGAAACTTTCATTGAGCAGGCGAGATTTGAATTCAGCTGTGAATAATGGTTATAGAATATAATTAGTTAATAGGAAAAGAGGGGAAAGTATTTTAGGTAATCAGGAGAACCGTGAAGGGAGATTGAAATGTAGGACTGTGTATGAGACAACAAAGAAACCTAGGTCAGTAAATAGTGAGAAACTGTTGAATAGGCAGAGTGGCCACATTTTTCATAAATTTGAAAGCTGAGTAAAAATCAGAATTGATTCCAGCGATGAGCAGAGCAACTGAAGATTTATGAGAAGGAAGTGATATATCAAAGGGATATTGAAGGACTCTTTCTTCAGGAGGAACTGGAGTCTGAGACTCTGGAATCAAGGAGGCTAGTTATCTGACTTTTTGAAGTTATCTGTATCACACGTGCAATGTTGGGACAAGACTCTGTAATCGCTGTGTGAAGAGAGAAAGGACCAGTCCAAAAATCATTTTACAGGAACAATGGACATGACTGGTTATTGTATAAAGATATAGAATAGTGAAGAGGAAAGTGAGTTGGCTCTAAGATACCCATGCCGAGAAGTGCCACTGACAAAGTTGGAAGAGAAGACAGCTTTGGCAGTGAATTAAGGTTATTAAGTTTGGTTTTGGACATGTTGAGTTTGAGGCGATGGTAGGAAATAAAATGAAAATACCAGTATGGCTTTATTGATACAGAATTCCTACACAGGTACAGAGACTAGATTGAAGAATGTGGTTGAAGTCCTAAATAATAAGTGAATTCTTCCAAGTAAAGGATACAGGAAAATAAAACTGAAGACTGAAAACTTAATAATATTCACCATCAGAAGATAGGAGAAATAAAACCATTGAATGAAATGAAGAAGGAGCTCTTGGAAATCTAAGGAGATAATGTGTTCATGAAAGATACTTCTCAAGAGCTGTTTTTTTTATTTTTCTATTCTCTGGATAGTGAAGGTTCTTTAAACCCTTTAAGCTTGCTTATGTCTGTACTACTCTCTTGTTTTTAGAGCTGGTGGAAAAAAATCACTTTTAAATACTTACTATTTGTGAGTCAAAATCTATTAGTTGAAAAATAATTCTTACCGAACGGAAACAGAAGTCTTTGTTGTTACTCTGTATTTTACATATGCATCTTTGGATATGATATGTCAACTTACATATCAAATGTACATATTTGTTTCTTCTTCATTGTACTCCCACATCTACGAAAGATCACAGAGCAGATTTCCTGATTGAGTTCTGGGCGCAATGAGTGTAGTAGAAGTGACCGCAGGTCATTGTAAACGATTCCAAAGAGAGAAGACCTCTTTCTGGAATGTCAAAGAAGTCCCTTCTGTGTCTTCTGCACAAAGATCTCTGTCATCTACCATAATTTCTGCAGCTTTTGGACCATTGGTGTTCGTATTAGTACCTTCTTCAGGAGAGCTCTCTGGTTTTGGAGATAACTGACTTGCTAGTGATTAGCTCCTCCAAGTCAGTGAGGAGGCTCTTGCCCTGCTGTCATGGTCAGTGGGCCATCCAAGCTTAGCCTTGCAAACCTGTCAGGTGAGCACCCATGCCAACTCCTCTCCCTCGTGGCCCAGAAATCTCTTTTAAAAATGGAAACAGCCTACTGGTTCAGTAGAAAAAAGGACAAGACCATTCTCACAAGAAGAAATATAATTGGTCAAAAAGCATATGATAAAATTTTGAATGTAAATAATAACCTAAGAACTATAAACCACTGCATTTGGATAATTTTTCGCCTTTCATGTTGACAAAGATCAAGATTTACAGAACTGTTAGCGACAGTATGGAGAAAAAGGCACTCTCATGTATTGTTGGTGGAAGTGTAAACTGACAGGTAACCTCTTTCTTGAGGGCAGTTGAATAATATGAATGAAAATTCAGACTACTCTATGACCCAGAGATCCAGTTGAAGAAATATATAGCAGCGTGAGAAGATATACACAGAAGAATGCTTATTGCAGTGATGGTTATAATAATGAAAATGTTCATTCATAAATATTTAGTTACTGCCTATTGTGTGCCTAGCCCATTTCTAACCACTGAGAATTCCTTGGGGAAGCAGACACCCCAGGGACCCTCCTTTCATGGAGCTTTTATTTTGGGGATGGTGGAGAGAAACCAGCAGTAGACAGCCAGAGATGGTAAGATAGTTCCAGTGTCTGATAGGTGCTAGGAAGGAAACAATCATGCTGATGAGATGGTAATGAGGCAGGAGAACAGAGGTGCTGTGTGATTTAGAGGCTCGGGAGCAGCCTCTCTGTGGGACTACATTTGAGCTGAGAACTGAATGATCAGAAGAAGTAGGCAGGTGATGATCTGGGAGGTAAGGTCTAGGCAACATTGAGAGCACTGAGGTGATGATGGCCATTGTTCAAGGAGCAAAGTGGGGGAGGGAGAGGTGAGAGGACCTTAGAGATGGGTACCCCATCTTGCAGGCCTAGGTAAAGAGGCCAGGCTTTTTTTTTTTTTTTTTAAGATTTTATTTATTCATTTGAGAGAGAGAGCACAAGCAAGGGGAGAGCCAGGGGCAGAGGGGGAAGCAGGCTCCCCGCTGAGCAAGGAGCCCAACATGGGACTTGATCCTAGGACCTGGAGATGATGACCTGAGCCAAAGGCAGACGCTTAACCATCTGAGCCACCCAGGCGCCCCGAGGGCAGGCTTTATTCTAAGTGCAGTAAGAAGCTGTTGGAGAGCCTCAGTCAGCAGATTGGTTTGATGTGCTTTGTCTCCCAAACTAAATGTCCATCACTAAGAACTCGTTCACTATATTTTGTAACATATGATGCAGCACTGCGTAGCCACAGCAAAAAATGATTTGCTCACTAACTGAAAAGGAAAAAGATCGTTGACCTGTTGAGTAATAAAAAGCACGTTATACTATATACTTTATATATTGTTCATATTTGCACAATGACTATATTTCATTTTTATGAAATTTGTACTTTTTTGTTAATCTCACCACCTATCCTGAAAGCATTATATATCATGTTTAAAAAGCATATTTGAAAAGAATTTTAAGTACTTGGGCAAAAGGCATTCTGAAATTAATTTTGCCTTTATTTTTACTTTTCCTCTGCCTGATAATGTCTTGTGCGATGGGTGGTTGACAGTTATTTCCGTTTTTCATTAATATTTTCATAGTATTTTCTATTTTTCATTAATCCTGACACTCAGCTCTAAGACAAAAGTAGATAAGGGTGCGCCTGGGTGGCTCAGTCGTTAACCGTCTGCCTTCGGCTCAGGTCATGATCCCAAGGCCCTGGGATCGAGTCCCACATTGGGCTCCCTCCTCGGCAGGAAGCCTACTCTCCCTCTCCCACTCCTGCTGCTTGTGTTCCTGCTCTTGCTGTCTCTGTCTCTGTCAAATAAATAAATAAAATCTTTAAAAAAAAAAAAGTAGATAAGTTTATTTGGCAACAATGAAAATGTATTATTTTCTTCTTTCTTATTTCTTTAATAGAATGAAGAGTTGAGTATCTTATATCCAGGTGCCATTGTGACTATTGATGGATTTAGCCTTTTTCAGTCTCTTCGTGCTTGTCGAAATCAGGTAGCAAAAGGTAATTTTTTGGCGAGACGAATCTAACTTCTAACGTCTTACTTAATTTAACCTAGAGAATTAAACATGGGCTCGACATTAAAAAGGCCTCTGTACTAGATTTACAGAAAAAAACCCTGCTACTGTAGAGATGGGAGTGCATTGTTGGGTAGATTGCTTAGTAAGATAAAAGCAAGGACTGAAAATCTACTCTCTACATATTGGGGTAAGGGAACCAAATTTCTCACTAGATCAGCAGCTCTCGGGCTGGTGTTACTAGAATCCTCTGATTCTGCATTGCTTCCATCCTCACTGAGGGTAAAGATACCACTGTGCTCAGGGGGAGTTTTCCCCTTGGCAGGCAGGACCCAACAGGGAGTCAATGCCGGCTTCTTTTTGCTAACCTAGAACACTTCTGAATGGACTAGTTAGAGGCCTGAACAATGTGTATATGGACAACTACATTATTTCCAGACTTGGGGGTGAAAAGGGCCCAAATAAGAGTTCTTACTCTTACTGCTCAGAGTTTACATTCTTTGGAAGAGAATACAGAGCAAAGTTGTATTTCATCAAATTCAAGATGCCATTGTTTGTAGATGCACTAGTATTTTATGTACACAAAGCAGCAAAAATGCTGCCAGAGAAAAACACATCATCGATTTTAAGATCCCAATTTTAGAAAAGCCTTAATTAAACCCAGTGAAAATACCAGGACTAGTGTAGACTTCCTCCTTTTCTTCTGGGTTTGGGTAGAGGGGCCTTAATGGCCCTAAAACAGAGTTTGTTTTGTTTACAGATTGATGTGATTGGTAAAATCCTGAAGTTTTGGTTATATGGGTCTTTAATATTACATACTTTTCTATTAGGCGAGAACTTGTTTGAATTTTTATACCTATTTTCGTAATCTTTTAAATTATTTAAATTTAGGCACAATAAGCATCATTATCTTGAGGTCACTTAAAGTAGTCACCATTAATATGTATACCTACAGAGCCTGGCAGTTTTCTGCAGGTAAGAATTCAGTCAATGAAATAAACTAGAAATAGAAGATTATGATTGGTATTGTAAGCCATTTAATTTTTATTATTTTTGAATTCCTGTTTATTTTTATGTTTAAGACCATAAGACCATTTTGTCTCCTAGGAAGGCAATAAGCCATTTAGGGCCCTCTTATTGTAAGTTGCTCTAAAAAGAATTCTGATTGCATAGCCAAGAAATTGTTTTGCTTTTTATTTCCACATGTAGGGAAATTCTCTTTTCTTGGCCTTATTGTCAAATCTGAAGTGCTTAGAGGAATATATTTTTTACTTATAATAGTACTTTCTGGAATAAACAGCCAGAATCCAGCTGTATTCTTTTTGTTTTTGTTTTTTTGTATGCTAGGTGTTTTTTGTTGTTGTTTGTTTTTTAAGATTTTATTTACTTACTCGAGAGAGAGTGAGCACAAGCAGGGGGAGCAGCAGAGGGAGAAGCAGGCTCCCCGCTGAGCAGGGAGCCTGACTTGGGGCTGTATCCCAGGACCCTGGGATCATGACCTGAGTGGAAGGCAGACACTTAACCGACTGAGCCGCCCAGGCGCCCCCCCAGCTATATTCAAATAATGTAGCATGAGAATTTACTGATAAATAGACCTTGTGCCTGATCCTGTGGCAAGAAGTGTAATAATTGCTTTTTCTTTCATTACTCACTAGGCAGAAATACTGAGCAGTGACAGGCATTTTATTCATTCTTTCTGGCAATGCTATTGCTAATGTATCTTTCTATCAAGGCTGGCCTTGGTTACTTGCCTTACGGACCTTGCTGTCTGGGTGCTCCTGCCCAGCATATCATCAGGTTTTTAGTTTTTCACCAAGTTAAGGCACTATTAGCTGTTCCCAGGATTTTATCCACTGTCTTTCTCAGGGGGAAGAAATTGCTTATTTGTCATCAGTTGCAGTTTGAATTCACCTTAAATTTTAGTAATATTCTAGGGTTTTTAATTACCTTCTCCAATTACATTGAATTTTCCAAAAATCTCTTGTGACAGTCAGCTTACCCTTAATGTTTGCATTTTACATGTATTGTCTTGGCAGAATAAAGTTCACTTTAACCTTGTTTACATTGCCTTGCCTCATCATTTAAGTTTTAGAGTAATAAATCAAGTTATTCCATTTTTAATGGGTTTTTGTAAAACTCCATCTATTATAGTTTGGATTGTTTGCTTTTTGTCTTTAACAGCTGCGGCATCGGGCAATGAGAACATACAGCCTCCACCGTTAGCTTACAAGAAATGGGGTCTCCAAGATATTGACACTATTATTGATCATGCTAGTATTGGTAAGCATTACTAGTTCAAATTTTTATGCAATTTATTTTTTTTACTTTTTAATTGATGTGTCTCATTTATTAGAAATGTACATCGCCTTTAGTGAGACATTTGGAATTTACCCCAGACTTACGGATTATGATAGGTGTATGTGTTTAAGAAGTGGTAGCAGTTTTAATAATTAATGTCTACAGCAGTATCGAGCAGTTTTAAGTCTTTCACTGTTTGAATTTTTTTTGCGGATAAGTTTAATCCATGTAATTACCATATAGATCAGTCTTCTAAAAATACAACCTTTAGACCAGCAGAATATAGATTAAAAACAGATTTCTCCTTACAAGCATATTTTAAGACTCACTCTGTTGGGCATTAGGAACACAGAAATGAAAAGACATGGTCTCATCCAGGAAGCGTGAGTTGAGTGGAAGACACATGTGAAAACAGTTGCAGGACTACAACAGTAGTAGACGAAGGGACCAGCGGGAATGGGAGCGGAGAAGCCCCAGACCCTGAGGGGAGTAGGGAGCAGGAGGCTGACTCCGGTCTGACATTGGAAGAATGAGTAGGACTTGACCGGAGAACAAGCCCAGAAGAGGCATCTGGTCGACCTGTACACAGCCTGGGGGTGGCAGTGCACTGTCTGCTGTAAAACTAATGGGCACTAAGGACCACTGGCAACAAGCATGTAAACAGGACTCAGATTTTGACGGGCCTCGTATGCTATGCAGAGAATTTAGATCTTTCTCCTAGCAGCATTGAGAGCCATTGAAGAATTCAGAGCAAGAGAATGGTGTTACCACTTGGTCTGTTAGAAAAATCACTTTGGTGGAACTTTTTAGAGGCTGTAATATAGGGGTCAAGACTAGAAACTAGGCACAGTAAGGAAGCTGTAATTATCTTGGTAAGAAGTAATCAGTTTCTGAATTAAGGTAGTAGAAATGGGGGTGGAGAAGAAAATACTACTTAAAAATTGTTTTTTTCTGCGTACCAATATACGCCTGTTAAAAAATTCAAATAGTACATAAATATATAAAAAGAAAAAGAAAAAATATCCCCTTAGCCCTACCATCCAGAGATACTCACCATTGGCATTTTGGTAAGCATCCTTACAGACTTGTGTGTGAAATGCATGTGTAATATATATATGGTTATATAGAGAAATAGGTTTTCATAAATAGGATTATATCATATCAACTGTATGACAGCTCTTTTCTAATCAGTGTATTTAAAGAGCCTTTCAATCAATTTTGCTAATACACATTTTTATCAGGGTCCTAATAGAAGACAGATGGCACCCTTGAAATAGGACAGTTGAAACACGTTTTATTTATAGAGAAGTTGTCTAGAAAGATGTGGTGTTGGAGAACCACAAGGGATGATAGAGCATCTCAGGGCTTCTTAGCAGCCCAGCTGTTGACCACTCCTAGGACAAACAGGGTGAGGACCTGGAGCAGTTCCAGAACTTGGAGATGACGAGTAGAATCAGCATCTTAAGAGCAGGTTGACTTTTGCACAAATGTCACAGGGAAATAGGCATCCTGACTTCCAGTTTCCTTTCTGTCTTTGCTCTCCTTATGAGACTTCCCATTGTCTGAACCCAAGTTGGAGGTCACCATTAATGTACACACACTGGCCCCTGAGAGTGGGTGGGGAGAAAAGGAAGGAATGTGAATCCACAGAGTCAGACAGAAAATACCTGACACACAGATCTCTTTGTTTATTGTTGCATAGTTCTCCTATGGAATACTCTACAATCAGCACTTTACTGGTAGACAGTTTGTCTTTACTTTTGCTGCAAAATTCCAAAGTGTTGAGTTCAGTTCAGGGTAGCTTCCCTGTTCTGTTAATTGAACTTTGGAACATTGAAACAGGCTAGGAAAAATGATTGGATAGAAAATACTATTCTATTCATTTATCTCCCAGCCTACAAAATTATTTAAAAAAAAGGTACAATGGGGAGGCGCTTGGGTGGCTCAGACGGTTGGGCGTCTGCCTTTGGCTCAGGTCATGATCCCAGGGTCCTGGGATCCAGCCCCACATTGGGCTCCCTGCTGAGTGGGGAGCCTGCTTCTCCCTCTGCCTGTCGCTCCCCCTGCTTGTGCTCTGTCTCTGTCAAATAAATAAAATCTTTAAAAAAGAAAAAAAGGTACAATGGACTTTATTTTACATGTACATCTTTATGTAAAGTTTTGATGAATTCATTCAACAAATAAGTGAATACCTATTATGTCCTAGGTGTTAATAATGGAGCTAGAAATACAAGGCAGACAGGACCCTGCCCTAATGAAGCTTACATTCTGGTGATAGGGAGACACACGGTGAACAGTTGAACCAAATGAATAATTTGGTAATATCAAAATGTTGGTATGTATCATGAAGAAAATAAGCAGAGGGTTATGATGGAGAGTAAAGAGAGAGGGCACACCAGGTAGACTGGTGAGGAAAGGTCTCTCCAGGGAAGTGACATTCAGACTGAGCTATAAAGGGTGTGAGAAGGAGCTAGCTATGTAAAGAGGTGTAGGAAGAGCATTCTGGGCAGAGGAAGCAGCAAAGAGCCTCAGAGTCCTGAGAAACAGGAAGGTCCATAATGACTTGATTGTTAAGAGTAAGGGTCAATGGGACAAGGTCAGGTTGGAGATGGAGACTAGGGTCAGATCACACAGGGTAAGGAGTTTGGATTCTATTCTAAATACAGTGGATGTCATTGATGGAGTCTAGGTACGGGCTATTTAAAATTATCCTTCTGACCTGCTGCTTAGAGAGAGGCTTGTAAAATAAAAAGTAAAGGCAGGGACACCAGGAAGGAGTTTGTTGCAGGAGGGGAGAAGGAAGGACGGCTTTGCCTACAGTTGGAGCAGTGGCGTTGGAGAGGGGTAGACAGAATTAACATATATTTTGCACTTGGAGAGGGATGGATTTGAGAAATAAGAGAAAGGAAAGATTCAAGGATTTCTTAGTTTTTATCTTATTTATTTTAAGGATTTCTTAGTTTTTAAATTTGAGCAGAAGAGTGGATGATCACATCTTACTAAAATGAGAATAAGGAGAAGGAAGAGCTTTGAGGTGGACAGATTGGAGTTCTGTTTTTTACAGGTTAACTTCTGACACAATTCCACATTCAGATGGAGGTGTCGAGTGGGCGGTTAAACGTGCATGTCTAAAGTTTAGGGAAGAAGTCCAGATTGTTGATAAAAATTTGGGAGGAAAAGGTTGACTGTGGAATGCTTCATAGAATCCAAGGAAGGGAGAAGGTCCACGGGATTGGACAACGTAGAGCTCTTCATTAAGTCTGATATGAGCACTTTGAGTGGTGGACCAGTGAGGATGAAAGCCAGATTAGAGTAGGTCGGAGAAGAAATATTTCCACCCCTGCTTTCAAAAATTAGAAACACAAGAACGAGAAACTCTATCACAGCCTCTCCATTTTTATGTCCAGTCTTGACGTCTTCCTTAAAATTTATACTTTTTCCAGTGCCTGCTAGACTTGCCCACCTGAGTATCCAAACTTAACATATCCATAACAGAATTCTCGATTTCCTCCCCTGAACCCTTTCCTCCTTTTTTCTTCTATATCCTCTCTTCTGTTGCTCACACCAAAAGATTCTGAGTCATCCTTGACCCCTCTTTTTCTCATGTGTTTCATCCAGCCTCCCATTTGTCTCTTCCTGCACGGTAGACCCTATCTGACCACCGCTCATCTCCATCACTGTTAATGCTGTGGTCTGAGCCACCATGATGTCTTGCCTGAACTATTGAGGGAAAAAACATTCTAGCTGGTCTTTCTGATTCCTTTCTTCCGTCTCTAAACTCTGTTCACCAGTTAGTAGCTAATAGCCTTTTGAAATGTAAGTCATGTTTTTGTCACTCTTCTGCACAAAATGTTATTTATAGCAGCTTCTCATCTTAATAAAATCCGAAGGCTTTACAGAGTCATACCAGGCCTGACATTGCCTGGTTTATGGTACATCTTTTACATTATCTTCTTTAGTTCCCCCCTCCGTGTGTTCCACCATGCTTGTCTCCTTGTTTTTCCTGAGATGCACCAAGCATCCTCCTGCTTGAGAGCACTTGTGATTGTTGCTCCTTCTGCCTGGAACATTTTACCCAGCTAGCCACATGGCGCTCTCTCACTTCATTCAGGTCTCTGCTCAAATATTATTTTGTCAAAGAAGTCTTCTTTGTCTACTATAATCTACTGTAGTCTACTGTAATAGACCTAGAAAATTATCCAATGAGTTTGACTTTATGGAAATTTACATTAAGATTTAAATTAATATAAATATTTTAATGATATTTAATACTTAGTAGTTTAATATTAAAGTGTATTTCAAATTAGTGTTCTATTTATATAAATATATTTTAATATGCATTTTTAAACTAAATTATAATTTATAATATAAATTATGTTAATATTTATACTAAGGTGTTGCAAAATGTGGGCAGGCCTCAGATGTTCAGGAAATACAAAAAAACTCACATCTAAGGAAATGTAATTACAGTAGGCAGCTTGTCTCAGCAGTGAGTAATATTTACATCATTCTTAATAATGAAAACAGTGAATGTGAATTTAATAAAAAATTGAAATATGTGCATATTGGAAGGATATGGTGGGAGGAAGAGGACCTGTCATTATTATGCTATATCTTCATTTACCTTAAATCAGTGAAAAGTAATGCTAAGATTGGTGACTCAGAAGACAGCGGTCCTCTGGATGCCACCACTTGGCTGCAGTATAGAGAGCAGGACAGCATGTTAAGTACAGCACAGGGGTTTAGTCAGCACGCTGTAGACTGTAGGACAGGAGGGTCATGGAGGCATGGGAGTTGGGGGTCGAGGAGGACGGTAGGATTTGGGGCTGGTTTTGGATGCCCATTTGTTTGTGAGCCTTACTCTGAAATCCAGGTGTATTTTTCCCCCCTGGCAATACTCAGCTGGTCTGCTGTAAACAGCAGAGACTGCAGAAAGTTTAGGTCATCCAGGTTAGGATTTGGCGAGGTTAGTATGTGAGAGAGACACAGGGCAGTTGTAGGTAGGTATCTGCAAGAGAATGATTATGATGGAACACAAATCTAAGCCAGACAAGAAGAGAAGTGAATGCGGAAGTTGCTTGATAGTGAAAAAATAGTAGGATTGATGAAACTCTTGATGAAATTGTGGAATTATTACTGGGGTTACTAGAGTGGGATAGTCAAAAGGTGGTATGCTTGAAATCAAGGTTGCAAAGGCTGTAGAGTTGACAACAGAGTCTAAGGTGTGTGTGGCACTGAAAGTGGATAACCAAAATTGTGGGGAGGGGAGGGTCAGAGCGGCAAGGACGGAAAGAACTGATCGGCCATCTCTTCAGAATAAATTAGAATAAACCCACTTAAAATTTTGGATACATACTGGGAAGTTGTCCCCTGGGTAGCTTGTAGCAATTTATACTCCCACCTATCTTATGTGGGAGTACGGAGAGAAGTTAACTTTAAAACTGAAATTTCAATTTATATGCCACACAATGGGTGAATTGTGTGCTTTCATTCTGGTAAAGTCGGGCCAAACTTACGCAAATTTTTATCATATAGTAAAAACATTTTGTGTATTGAATCATGAATTCATTCATGAATGTGAGCCAGGCATTCTGATCTTTCAGAATAGTCCAGCTTCTGCAACAGTTATTTCATCACTTTAATCCCTAAGTCCAGCAAATGGTTTGCTCTTGAACTCCCTAAAAGTATTTCCTTTCCCAGGACTCTTCTTCAGGAACAATGTGTTTTTGACCATTTGCAGGTAAAGTAGAGGCAACACCTATATATGAAAATTCCATTCTACAGTGTATTTGAGTTCAGAACTTCCCAACTGGTTGTCTTCATGTACCATATGAGTACCCAGGTACCATATGTGTGCCTGAGGCCACATAGGTTGGAATCTTAGCAGTACATCTTTACTCTCTCTCGGCTTATTCCCCCCTTGCCACCCGGGTGAAGTTACATGACCTTGGTTTTTCCTCTGCTGCATATAGGCATGTGGATGCCAGCATTCAGTCTGTCTGCTTTTGCTCTTAGAGCCTTGGGGAAATGAAAAGTTAACTCTTCCTTAGAAAAGGTGGGGGATTTCTGGACTACAAAGCAAAGGTTTGAAAGTGTTCGTTTTTGCTGTGTTGGGAGGGGTATGGGAGCACAGATGCTCTCTCACCTTTTTGGTGGGAGTGTAAATTAGCACCACCTCTATGGAATGCAGTAGAACAGTATTTAATAAAATTTTTAAAAACGTGATCCCCTCTGAGCCCACACTTCTATATAAGAATTTTCCATACAGATAGAGTTCTGTAGGTGCACGAAGACATATCAAAGATATATATATTGTAGCATTATTTGTAGTGGCAAAAGATGGGAAGCAACATAAATGTCCATGGGTAGGTCAGATCAGTTACGGTACGGCCGTACAGGGGAATGTTCTGGGTGATCGAGAAGAATGAGACATGTCTCTTTGACATTTTATTAAATGAAAAAATTGACTTGGTGTGCTGTCATTTATGTACAGTATCTCTGAACAGCAGCATAAGAGACTGTTTCAGTTGAGGCCTCTCAGAACTGACTGATACCTCTAAGTAAGGCAGACTGTACTTTTTGTACTGTTTGAGTTTTGTAGCTGTTAAAAAAATTAATATTTAAATTTTGTTTTTGTAGTATTTTGTGGCTTAGAGGAATAGATGGCACTTTTAATATCTTACGAATATTTTATGACATTGATTTGTAGCTTTTAAAAATGACTTTTATCCGTTAAATAAAACTAAGCAGTTTGCGTCTTCGAATGGAATTGACGTAAAAATCTAATGACCTAAAATGACAGCGTCGTTTTAGTGCATTCTGCTCACGTGTTGTTGCTGTTGTTGTTTTAAAATAGGTATTATGACTTTGTCCCCTTTTGACCAAATGAAGACTGCCTCCAATATAGGTGGATTTAACGCAGCAATTAAAAACAGTCCACCCGCCATGTCTCAGTATATCACTGTCGGGTCCAATCCATTTACCGGCTTCTTCTATGCTTTAGAGGTAAGAGTTTCCTCACTGATCATGAGTGAGGCCTCTCTTGGTTTTTCAGCTTGTGTACAAATTGGATATTGAGAGTTAGCCTTAGAAAGATTCATCAGTTTACATTTCTAAGTTTCATTGGCAGCTAAAATTAGTCTCCACTGCCTTTCTTCTAAATTCTTTAGGTGAACTGAGAAGGTACTAAAGTCAGCGTAAAACAAACTTCTCTGTTTCTGATGCCCCAGATTCTTAGTTGATTTGTCTTTAAATATTGATGCAGTCAGCAGCAGCTCAGGGGTGTGAATGTCGGCCCCCCCAGGGATTTGAGTACATCAGGAATTGTAAAGCTGCCAACTGTAGTAGATGTAAGTGGTGAAAATTGGTTCCTAAGGTAGGGGACCGTTAGGTGCTATTTCTCGCTTAAAAAAACCAGCCTTCTCAGAATTGTCCAGACTATCTCTTTACTTTAATAAAAATATACATTAAAAAAAGAGGGACAGAAGCCAGTTGTGTGTAGATAGGAAATCCATAGCACTGCTAGAATAATGCCATCTTACTGTCCTAGTTTAAACTTTTTAAGTTAATTACAATTTAAGGAGGGAAATCCTGAAGACAGAATAGACAACAAGCAATTTTACTGTAAAACTGTAGAGTTAAAACTTTTGATTATATTGCTGCCTCCTAAAACAGAGCTTTTACTGTATGGTCTGAAAGATGCTGAATATTTTTGCTAGTCCAGGCTTTACAGCTTTTCACAAATTTTAAAAGTAAGCCTTGTGTAGAAAGCTTGTTTTGTTTCTTTGTCAGCTGTTCAGTTTTCTCTTTCCTGTGTCCTGTCTTCCAGGGAAGCACCCAACCATTACTGTCTCATGTGGCGCTGGCGGTCGCAAGTAAACTCACTTCTGCTTTATTTAATGCTGCCAGGTAATTTCATCACAATTCCGTGTAAAGTCATTTGTATTATCTGTTTATCTGTAAAATTATCCGCTTGCTTTTACCATCTGTTTTCGTCTTCTGCACATGAAAATGCTGGGAGCGCTGGTTTTATTCTCCATTTCCTTTCTGTTCAGTGGTTGGCTTGGTTGGAAAAGCAAGCACGAAGAAGAAGCAGTGCAGAAGCAAAAGCCAAAGGTGGAGCCAGCCACCCCGTTAGCTGTCAGGCAAGTCTGTCACGCTCCTCTCAGGTTTTCGTATTTTTAAAAAGTGTGCTGTTAAATTTATGGTCTTGCAGTGCGCTTAGTTGATTCGTCGATCTCATTGAGTTTTTGGAGCTTCTGTCACAATATAAAGTCCATGAGGAGAGTGGTTCTTGCCTGTTTTGTTCACAGCTGCCTCCCTGTCCTGTAGTAGTGCTCAGTGTGTATTTGCCAAGTGTGATTTTATACAGATACCTATAATCTTAAGTTGCAAGAAAATTTGTGAGAGCTGTTGAAATTTTTTAAAGAGCTTAGATAGTTTATCAGTAAGCTCTATAGACTTAAAAAGTGCTTAATGATTTCTTTAAAAAACATAAAAACAAGGAGTCCCATGCATTCAATCACTCTTCAGAATGCAGGGTTGTGCTTTTTTATTACTTCAGTTGTGCTAGAGGATAGTGTATGTGTCAGGTTTTGGGATGAGAGAGTGTGATTTTTTGCTTGATTTTGTTTTAAAATCATTTTTATTACCTAATATAAAATACTACCATGAAGGGAAACAGAATCCTCCCCCCCCTTGTAGATGTTCTTCACTTAAGAGATATAACTAATTATCTGTTATTAAAATTTATTGAAGATGAGCCTCTAAGGTTTTCTCATCTTTTTAAAAAATATGATAACATCTCACATTTTCTAAATTCACTGAAGAATCAAGAAGTAAGCCAGGTGGCTCTGTGCTTCCAAGTAGATTAACAGCATTGGGGCACCTTGTCTCCGGAATTTCCCTCCAAACGAGTGCACTTCTCCTTCCACAGGACCTCTTTCCTTTGATCTTACAGTTCCAGTAAGATTGGTTCTAGACCAAGAACATTTGAGAGAGAATTATTTAGAAGAGGGGAAATTCTTCAGGCAGATACAGGGATGTCAGGATATGATATCTAGCAGAAAGAAGAGATTAGAAATATGAACTTAGACAAAGATGCCTGTGTAGGAGCAAAGAATTCCAAAATTTAATTGGTTGTGAGGGTACTGTTTCCTATGATATAACAGTTAATCAAGAAAAGATAGTTATACTTGATATTCTCTAAAAATGTAAGATTGGATATCTATAGAGAAAATTTATGAAATAAAACTTAAGTGGTTTTATTTTATAATGGAAGAAACTTCTTTGGCATTTTGTTTTGCAAAATGTCTGGTGTAATTAATTATTAAATTAACTATTAACCCATGCAGGATTTCTATTTCTTTATATAAAAGCAGATTTGACCGACTTTGTTTATGCAGTTTATGATTCTGTCATCTTTTTCTAGACTGGAATTTGATTTGAGCTTTTTATTTTCTTTTATATAACAGATTTGGACTTCCAGATTCTAGACGCCATGGTGAAAGTATATGTCTGTCTCCATGTAACACACTGGCAGCAGTAACAGATGATTTTGGCAGAGTAATTTTATTGGATGTAGCTAGAGGAATTGCAATACGCATGTGGAAAGGTACTTCCTTATTAAAATCCAGAAAAAAATGTTAATTTGCTTTTTACCCCAATAGTTGAGCAGTATTATCATCCTTCAGCTTCTGGTGGACAACACTGCTTAATTCATTATGTTTATGCTATCTTTTTTTTTTTTTTTTAACACAAACTCTTGTCAGTAACACTTGATCTAGTAGTCCAATTGCTCTATCCTTGAAGTTTGATTAATTTATCGGCACTTTTAATTCTCTTCCTTGTATATTTTTCATTTCTCACTGTCATTGTCAAATTCCTGAAGTCAGTTTCTTGCCTCTGTTACATTCATTCCACTTCACAAGGTCATGTTTAAATCAGATGTTCTCTTCAAATCTAGAATGCTAAATCTTTCAAACTAAAGATGGCAAAAACCCATCTTTGCTGACTTGACTTCCACATCTGTATGCTTGGATCAATTTACTTAAGTTTCTTAGTAGTATGTCAGTTGGGAGCTGTAGTTAGCTGCTAATAAAAGAGCCAAGTTCAGGATTGATATAATATGCCCATGACATCCTCAGGAACCCAGTTTAACTTCCTGAGCTTCCCCACTCAAGGTTATTTCATGGTTCAGATGGCTGCTGGAGCTCCAGCCTTCCTATCTGCAATCCAGGAAGGAGGAAAGGAAGAGGAAGAACTACCAACGGAGTCAGTCCACTTTGAAGATGATTTCCTGCCAAGCTTTTACTACAGTGCATTAGACAGGACTTAGTCACATAGTCATACCTAACTATAAGGGAGACTTGAAAATATGTAGGCACACTGTCAACCTGAAAAAGATAAAATCTCTTTGACCAAGGAAGAAGGGAGAATGCATATTTTGGAATCATCTGGAATAGTAACATGTCAGCACAGACAGGCTCCTTGTTAGAAACCACAGTTATGATGCAATCTGGTCTGTACTGTGAGCAATGTGAGGAATAATGGATTTGAGGACATTAAGTTACTCTGGACAGATTGAGACCACTGTCACCTTCTTGCCAGAGAATTCCTGCAGTGTTCACCTGTTACATGTTTAAGTGTCTGTAGAAATAGGTTTTACAGGGCACCTGGGTGGCTCAGTGGTTGATCGACTGCCTTCAGCTCAGGTCATGATCCTGGAGTCCCGGGATCGAGTCCTGCATCGGGCTCCCTGCTCGGCAGGGAGTCTGCTTCTCCCTCTGACCCTCCCCCCCTCTCATGCTCTCTCTCTCATTCTCTCTCTCAAATAAATAAATAAAATCTTTAAAAAAAAAAAAAGAAATAGGTTTTAGTGCTGCAGATATATCATTTCTTCTTGGGGTTTGTCTTCTGAAATAACATGAAGGGTGGTTCTCAGCAAGACTTTTCCAGAATATAGAAGACATAAGTACGTCAGCTGGTCCAGATCCACTGTAGCGATCTTGTTGCTGGTACTGTTGTTTTTCCTTCTGCAGCTGGTGCAGTTTTCCCCCATACTCAGAAGGGAGGGGTCCCCCTGAGATAGAAGACAGTATGAGCTATAGCTCTCTCTCATAGGCCAGGATTTCCTGCCACCACCTTGCACTGCATTCTCCCTGTCTGCATAACCCCAAGGGTCTTGAAAAGCAGAAAGTCAAGTTGATTTTTCTCTTACATTTTATATGGACTTTTATTTAAAATCCAAACCTGATAACCTCCCTCGGATTTTTTAAAGGTAGATAATTTTCTTAAAGGGAAGGAGGGGAGAGAATGAGATTGAGGAAGGGTACTCATGAAGCCGTAATGATAGCTGTTGTTTTTGTTTTTTTTTTTTAAGAAAAAGAAGTGATCAGGAGCAAATATAACAAAATACTAAGATTTAATAAGACGGTGATGGATTCAGTATTATAATTACTGTCTTTTCTGTTTAAGATATTTCATACTAAAAAGATAATGTACTTATATAGCTTTTCTTAAACCCCTTTCTAAAATATCCCACAATGCTTCAGAAAGCTATGATCAAACCTAGATTAACTAATTAGCTTCCCTTTTCCTTGGTCTCCAAGGGTATCGCGATGCACAGATTGGTTGGATCCAAATTGTAGAGGACCTCCATGAAAGAGTACCAGAAAAGGCGGATTTTTCCCCCTTTGGAAATACTCAGGGTCCAAGCCGAGTAGCGCAGTTCCTTGTGATCTATGCACCAAGAAGGGGAATCTTAGAAGTGTGGAGCACACAGCAGGGACCTCGAGTAGGAGCTTTCAACGTGGGAAAGCACTGCAGGTAAGCTGCAAACCCTGGCATTTTCCTGGTTACAAAAAGGAATGCTTTTATTCAAGTCTTTATTAAAGCTGCTTAGTAGGTTGCAAGTTGTTTGAGAATTGTGGTGTTCTTTATTCTGGTTTTCCCTGTGAGTGCCTGCTATATAATTAAGGATTAAGTATTTAATAACAAAAAATCTTACCATGATATGCTACCGAATTTAATAAAGTTACCTGTGGTGCTGCCATTTATCCCCATCCCTTACTTACGCTGTGGAGGCTCAAAAGGAGAGATTGCTTCAGATTCCTGTGGTGATGATGTTAAGTGAGGTGAAAGCTTTGTTTGTCATTGCTACATAGGCCTGACTCCTTCCGTGTTCTAGCACATTTTAACAAGGCAGAACTGTACCAGTCAGGATCTATTTTACTTATGCTTTTGTTTCAGTTAGTGTTTATTTGCCTTATTAGTGCTTCTGAATTGATAGTAATGTAGGGGTCCCTAGCTATAATAAAAGCACTTTTGGCATTTCTCCTTTTTCTCTAATAATCTTACCATATTGGTTTGTGACTTCCTCAGGCTTCTGTATCCTGGCTATAAAATAATGGGCTTAAATAATGTTACCAGTCAGAGTTGGCAGCCACAGACTTACCAGATCTGTCTTGTTGATCCAGTGTCTGGAAGTGTGAAAACAGTAAATGTTCCTTTCCATTTAGCACTGAGGTAAGATTCATCCAGTGTCCCTCTGCTAACTTTTCCATCCCTTATTTTGCTCTTTGTTTTGTAGTTACCATTTTGTTGTTGTTGTTGTTTTTCTCATTAGACAGATATCTTTAAAGTTAAATAGGAAGAATATAAAGGAAAAGAGTTGGAGTGTGTCAGACTTAGAAGGAAAGCAATTTCACATTCTGTAAGAATTTGTTGTATTTATTGTTCTAGTGACAAGAAGTGTGAACGAGCCAAGGACATGCACCTAGTGAAGAAGCTGGCTGTCCTGCTGAAAACAAGACCTCCTAACCTCGGTGCGCATCCTTTAGCAAAAAATAGTAACGCATACTTTTGTCATTTTCTGAATTAATAGCATATTCTAAATGCAGCAATCAGAATATTTCAGTTCATTTTTGAGCTGTTGTAACTCCTTGAAATAAGGTGAGGTGAAAGTAATCATGTATATTTTTAATTGGAATTGCTCTGTAAATATGAGGCATGCCCTCTGGGAGATACTAAAATTTGTAACAATAGAACAATAATGGGAGAGAAACCAGAAGTCTCTGAGACTGGCTGATAGCTACAAATATGTGCATTCTTCTTTCAGAATAAAGTTTACCTTGTAACAAAAGTGGAAAATTTACCTTGGTTAATTTTCTCTTTGTAGATTTGGTTGAAACACAAATAAAGGAATTAATTCTTGATATTAAGTATCCTGCAACCAAGAAACAAGTAAGTATGTATAATATGTGAACTTTCCTGCTGAGTAGCTGGGGCATATTTCTCTTAAGAAGGTCTTTATTTTCCTTTTTCCCTCCAAACATGACAGGCTGACCGCTTCTTTCCTGGTTTTTATTCACGCATCCTTTTTATGTTTACATGTGGAAGTTCCTCTTGTCTCTCTCCTTTCCTCCTTTTTTAAATTAAGTGACATTACCATACACGTGTGCATGTTTGAAACACACATCTATACGTAACATATTCTCAGAATAAAGAATAATAATGAACACATGTGTGTGACCACCCACCTTAGGAAATAGAATGTTACCAAGAACTCTGAAGAGCCCTACGTGTCCCTCGTCAAGCCCCTTCTCCCATTCCTAAGGTAACCAGTGTTCAGAATTTTGTGTTTCTCTCTCTTTTGCTTTTTATAGTTGTATTATTTCTGTATGGCTCCTTTAAAACATCTATGCATTTTCTGCCTTTTAAAACTTTGTATCACTGGAGTCGTGCTCTGTGTCTCCTTCCTGTGACTTCATTCCTTCAACAGTATGTTTCTTTGAGAGGTCCCTGTTGATACACGCAGCTACAGTGGGCATATACTGTGTCTACCACTATACTTGATTCACACTCCTCCTGTCAGGGGGCATTTAGAGTTGTTTCCAGTTTTTGCTATTACAGTGATACTGTGATTATCCTTAAACCTAGGATACTACATATCTTTATGTTCCCAGGTGCACATATGCGAGAGCTTCTCTTGAGTTTGTACCTAAGAGGGGAATAGTAGTGTGCTGAGCTTCTCCAGCTGTACTAGTTGATGAAAGATTGCTTCTCAAAATACTTGCACTAATGTATGTTCCCACTCGTACCGTGTAAGAGGGCCTGTTCCTCCACAGCCTCAGCCTCCCATGGTATTGGCAGACTTGTTGCCTTTTGCCAGGTTTGTGGTTCTAATATGACAACGCACTGTGATTTCTTTTACTTGCACCCTCTTCTCCAAACCCCTCATAATGCTGCTCAAGTTCTAACTCTATAAAAAAATTTTTTTTAAGACTTTATTTATTTATTCGACAGGGAGCTCAAGTGGGGGGCAGAGGCGGCAGGCAGAGGGAGAAGCAGGCTCCCTGATGAGCAGGGAGCCCGATGCAGGGCTCATGACCCGAGATGAAGGCAGCCGCTTAACCGACTGAGCCACCCAGGCGCCCCAGGTTCTAACTCTATAAATTCTTCCACAGCTCTTCAATCCCCATGGACACCTCTGAACTCCTACTCTGCTTTTAGTCAGAACTGGATAGCTAATGGCTGCTTGTTCTCTAATTATTTCTTATACATGAATTGTAGCTCACCAGTTTTTTCCTTTTTACCTCTTTTAAGCTCCTTCAAGTAGGGACCTCACCAAATACATCAATTTCATAATCCACAACAACTAAAATAATGCTGGATATGTGGGAGTAAAAATTTAGTGAATATTGATTTCTTTTTATTCCCTTTTATTTTACTGTGGCAGTCATTTTTTAAAAATACTTTTCATTGTTTTATTGTAGAACTGGCAAGTCCCTGTGACTTTTTTTTTTTTTTAAGAAAAGGAGGGTGGGGAGGGGCAGAGGGAGAGGGAGAAAGAATCTTAAGCAGGGCTCCATGCCCAGTGCACAGCCCGACACAGGGCTCGATTTCACAACTGTGAGATCCTGACTGAGCTGAAATCAAGAGTCAGATGCTTGGGGCGCCTGGGTGGCTCAGTCGTTAAGCGTCTGTCTTCAGCTCAGGTCATGATCCCAGGGCCCTGGGATCGAGCCCTGCGTCGGGTTCCCTGCTCCGCGGGAAGCCTGCTTCTCCCTCTCCCACTCCCCCTGCTTGTGTTCCCTCTCTTGCTGTCTCTCTCTGTCAAATAAATAAATAAAATCTTAAAAAAAAAAAAAAAAGAGTCAGATGCTTAACTGACTGAGCCGCCCAGGTACCCAAGTGCCTGTGACTTCTAATCAAGTTTTCCATTCTGCTGACAGGGCTAATTGGTTCTCCTCTTAGGGCAAAGTCTCAGTTATGAAAGACGACATTCCTGTGACAAGGTGGGCATCCAAGAGAGGTAGTTTAGAGGACCTGTGGTAGAAAGGGAGGGTTATAACCCAAACAAGGTACCGTCTTTTTTGTCTTACATCATGGAACAACAAAATTGGAAAAGTCATCGTACTACAGACTGTCTTCTTGACCTTTTAAAAATTATTATACTACTGAATTGTGTGTGAAACTATGAATTTTATAAAAAATGCTGGAAAAGCTAATAGTTAAAGTTGTGTATTTTTAACACTAAAAGGAAAAAAAACAGTTTAGGCTTTGGAAGAATGAATAAATAAGCAAGCGGTAGACAGAACAGAGACAATTCTGTTTTGCTGGGTATTTGCCTTTTTCAGTCACTTTCTTTATATCCACTATGTAGTTGCCTCATCATGGGCTTGACCACCCTCTTGAGCCACTCTCAGAGCCCCATTTCTTACCTACCTAAACACACACACACACACACACACACACACACACACACACACACAGGTGATTGTGTTCCAATCTTTGTCTCATGCTACATTCTCAGCCAACTTTTGAAATTATTTAGTCTTACCAATAAAAGCCAGTTTAATGGCCTAATATGAAAGGATAAGTATGAACTTTAACTGCTGTGTCTACCCATTGGTGATTCTGATGGTTGCTTCTTTCGGCATAAAGAGAGATTGTGGAACTGGTGGTGAAGGCTCTTTATCTCCTGGGGAGGGGCAGGAAGAGGAGGGTGGGGTGGGGCAGGGAGCATCTATATATACACCTTGCGTGGCCTGTATATTCACCCAGCCATGCTCAAATGCGGTCATTAAACAGTAACTGAGTTGTTGTCACCTTTCATCATTGACACAACAGTAACAGCCTCTGCTTTTCATTTATGCCTGTGGAGTATAGACTTGCACTCTTTTTATTGGTGAATAGCTTTATCATGGTCTTTGTTTCATCTTGGCCATTCTGTTAAATACCAGTTGCCTTCTAGTTGTTTCATTGAGTCTGGATTTTTTGCCATTCCACCATAAGGGGCATGAGATGAAATTGATTGCATAATAGATATGATGCAACTCTCCTTCTCAGGTATGTACATGGAAACATCTTAACTATGGAGCTTCCCTTCGAAATTTGGGGTACTGAAGGTGTTGGCATAAATATAAAATTTAAAAAACAAAATCGTTGCCGTCTGATTGTTAGAATTGCTCAATATCTTTCTTCTAGGCTTTGGAAAGCATTTTGGCAAGTGAACGATTACCATTTTCCTGCCTTAGAAACATCACTCAGACTTTAATGGACACTTTAAAAAATCAAGGTAATAGGGTTTGTACTGATTGGAGGTTCTGGTCTTCAGATTTTGTAATTCTGATTATAAAAAGCTATTCCTGTTTATGATATCATCATGTTACTTCAATGTGGAAATGCTACAAGAAATAAGGAAACTTACTTCATACCTTTAGTATTTGGAGACTTTTTTATTCCCTACTTGGTGTATGCAGCTGATCTTCATCTGAGCTTTCTCTGAATATAGTTTCTTTCTGTAAATATTTCTCTTAAAAATCTTTCTACCCTGAGGAAAGACACCAGTATAGGATGGTGAGAAGTGGTTATTTTGTTACAGTCATTCATGTGTGAAAGGCAGCAGCCTGAGGGGAGAAAGTTAGCTGGTGGTCTGCAAAAAACAGTGGGGCTTTATTGCTTTCAAACTGTCTTTTACTTAGCTTTAGGGAAGGAGAGTGATTTCTGTAGATGAAGCATTCTCTAAATTTGTTTTGACTGAGAGAATGATTTAAAAAAAAAAAAGGTACGCTTTGAATTAACGTTCTGTTACTGTATGGAATCCACATTTTCTCCTCTGCTTCCCTCATGAACAGTAAGGACTTCCAAAATTGGACTCTAAGTAAATTATTAGCTCTGAGTTTGCTGGTTGTTTTTTACTGTTCAAAATTTGTCTGAAAAAGAACTACATCTCTAACTGTGGGATTTTAACTCCCTACTCTATCCAGCTGACCCGGCAAAATTCAATTTGTTCTCAATACCTAACATATTAAATTGTAGTGTGAAATATGTAGACTTCATCTAGCTGTGGACTTTTTGCTTGTCATGTTAGTTATATAAAGCCAGCTTTATATTTATATTTAAGCCAACTTAAAGTGGCTTAATAAACAGATCATAGTATCCCCCTTCAAGACTTTAAGCATCCTAATGTTGAGATTTTTTTTCAACACATATTTAAAGCTGACTTTTGGAAAATAGTGAATTTCTTTAGTATATACAACTTGTTAGAAATATTTCTTTTAAAAAACATAGTATGTTTATAAAGCTCCCCCATCCCTCCAGGCTTTACCGAAATCTCAAAATTTATTGAATCAGAATTTATCTTGCACTGGACAAAATACAAGTAAACCAAATACCAGTGTTGGAATTCTATAAAATCATCACCAGTTTCAAGTTCTACCCATAATTGAGATTCCTAAAAATTTCACCTATTTAATATGCTAAGTTTTGATGTAGCTCTACCAGCTCTTGGAGGTAAAATCCCTGCCTTTTAAAAGAGTAGTTGTTTCATATTAGATGATAAATATTTAAATTACCTTGAGGGAATGTATTATGTAGAGAGTATTTCTCTTTTTATTTTTATTTTTATTTTTTTTATTTTTTAAAGATTTTATTTATTAGAGAATGAGAGAGAGAGCACATGAGAGGGGGGAGGGTCAGAGGGAGAAGCAGACTCCCCGCCGAGCAGGGAGCCCGAGGCGGGACTCGATCCTGGGACTCCAGGATCATGACCTGAGCCAAAGGCAGTCACTTAACCGACTGAGCCACCCAGGCGCCCAGTATTTCTTTTTTAAAAAAAATTCAAAAGCCTGACTGATGGAGAATCTTAAGTAGAATTGTACTTTGGTCTCTTTGCCAGCCTTCCTTGAAGATAAATCTGTTGCAGTCCGGAGTTTGTGCTTGAATTCTGGTATCTTTGACCACCATGATAGCAAGAGCCAGGCAGCTTTCTGTTTGTCCTCTATGAACAGAATTGGTGGCATATGAATTATGGGGTGAGGGAGAATATTTTCAAAGCTGTTTTCAGATCATTTTTTAAAAATTTGAGTATTAGACTAAGAAAGCTCTGCCTTTTTTTCTTTTTCTCTTTTTCTCCACCCCTCCCCCACTAGTACTATGCCTTATTTCATTAAAATATTTGGATATTTTTCCATGATGGAAAAATCATCTTTGTCTTAGTAATCTGTTACAGCTTAAGTATCTCAGTATTTAATAGACTAGAACATCAGAGAAGTATAAGATACTGAGTGTTAATGAAAGAAAGACCTTTTTATAAGTTTGTTAAATATATCTCTTTGATGTATTTTTTCTTCCACCTTTTAGAGCTTGAGTCTGTTGACGAAGGATTGCTACAGTTCTGTGCCAATAAACTGAAATTACTCCATCTTTATGAGTCTGTCTGTCAGTTAAATTCCCTTGATTTTCATTCAGACGCACCATTCTCGGATAATGTGAGTAATTCCATTCCTCATTATACAAAATAATCTCTGATTATTTTTAATTTTTTAATTGATAGTAAAGAAGTAGAAAATTGAGAATTTTTATGAAGGGTAAAGGTGTATTTTCTTTATAAGACCTGCTGGCTCTCTGTGCCTTAGTGCTAACTTTATATTATTTATGCCAAGATATTACAGTTTATTGTTAATCCATTTTCACTATCTTAGAAGCATTTGGTTTCTCTCAACTCATTTTTTAAGGTTGTTTCTGACAACATAACTGGACCAGGTTTGCCAGTTAAAATATATTCAGTTTACTGAAGTAGCAAAACTTTAATTTCTTTTAAAGAAAAAAAAAGATTTTGCTAAACAGAAGAGACTGGGTTTTTGGTGGTCTTGTGAACAAACTCATACAGCTTGTTCTCTTGTCTACTACATAATACTTAAATAGAAATTCTGTCTTACATCAAAGTGTTTATAGTAAATGTTCTATGTTTTCATTCTGTAAAACATTTAAAAAATGGCAGTACCTTGTAATCTTCATTATAGTGCAGTATTGCTCAATTCTGGAGCATGTAAGCAAAATTCTTACTTTTCATATGGAGAAATAGTTTCCTTGATAGAGAGTAGAGAGGAAGGTTGTCCTCTCTTTCTCTCAGATTACCGTGTGACTGTGGACAGCCTGCTTGCCTTTAGGGTCCATGTCGTCCACATATCTAAAGGAAAATTATTATTTAAGTGATTTTAGTGATTTGTCAAGTCACTGATAATACTTATAAAAATTATCTGGTGTATCTGAAACTTAATTGAAGTTTAAAGTGGAAACCTTTTATTTTAAATATACATACATGAATAAAAATTTTTGAACAGAAAAATGAAAGATTTTCTCTCTGTATTGGAAACTACTTACACATTCTAACATCTTTTTATCCTTGGGATTATAGATGGATTTCATAAAGCATTTTAACAGCCTTCGTAATATTCTGTGATTGCTATTATAAACAACAAAGCCATTTTTCAGGATCTTTTTATTTTTCTTTCTACTTCAGCAATAGTATAAAATCATTTCAAACAGTAAGGTCAAGTTGACTAAATTATGTCTGCAGGATTGCCTAGGTATTTCATAGATTCTTCAATGCCTAATTTTTTCATAAGATCCCAACTTTCCAACTCACCAAAGAAAGTTAAGTGTATGTCATTAGTAATCCCCTACAGAATTCATTTTCACTTGATAGCCCCAATACAGTATGTAAAGATAAAAATTACAAAATTTAAAGTTACCAGTTGGCTGATTTTTATTATTTTTTAAAGCACTTTTTAAGGATTAAAATTGTATTTTGCTGTGACCTTGTTTAGATCCTTCAAAAAATGTCCAGTCCACTTCTAGGCTGAATGGCTAATCTTGTGCCTGTAAAACTAAAATTCGAGTCTGGAGACATTTTTGTTGCTGTGGAATGTAGTTCATATAAGCTCATGTATAATAAATTCAGTATAGCTTTGAACTACTGTTGTGTGTTCATAGCGTTTGCAGTGTACTACTTGTTTTTAAAAAACAACAGCATGTGGTGGGGAGAAAGTTTTGCTTGCTATGGTGAATTTAGGGTCTTTTAAGCATATGTTAGTGTGTGTGTGTACGTTTATCCCTAATTTAGAAAAATAATAGTAAAATCAGGAGATGTTTTTGCACATATGGTCTGTAAAGATGGTTTGAAAGGTGGGCAGGATATATCTCTAACTTTTTTTAAATTTTATTATGTTATGTTAATCACCATACATTACATCATTAGTTTTTTGTTTTTAAAGATTTTATTTACTTACTTGACAGAGACACAGCGAGAGAGGGAACACAAGCAGGGGGAGTAGGAGAGGGAGAAGCAGGCTCCCGCAGAGCAGAGAGCCTGATGTGGGGCCCGATCCCAGGACCCTGGGATCATGACCTGAGCCGAAGGCAGACGCTTAACAACTGAGCCACCCAGGCACCCCTACATCATTAGTTTTTGGTGTAGTGATCCATGATTCGTTGCTTTTGTATAACACCCAGCGCTCCACGCAGTACGTAACTTTTCAACCTCTGTATCCCTGAGAGCCACGTAGAAGATGTATGTGTAGATACAGTGAGGCTTGGTTTCAGTATTTTTTATTGTGTTTATGCTGCTTAATAAATAAACATTCAGATAGGCCTTTAGTTTACTTAGAACCACAAGAGTTGCAGTTGATACTCTTGCAATTTTTTTCTGATTCTAAATTAATACTTTAGTAAAATTCAAACATTTTAAAAGAGTATTCTCAAAAAATTGTATAAAAATCATACTTTTAGTAATATGTAGTGTTTCAAGATAAGTTCAAGTTACTTAATATCCAGTTCATGAGTTTGTGAGTAAAGTTTTAAGCAGAGTACATTGTAGCCATCACATTAATAAGTCATCATTTGCTTATAGTCTTGCATTTCACTTCAGATAACAGGGGCAACCCTGATGGCGGAGTCATAGGAAGAGATACAGTGTATTCACAACCTTTTTTTTTTTTTTCCTATTTTTTTTTAAGGACTTGGCTGTGTTACTGAGGCTTGATGACAAAGAACTGCTTAAGCTCCAGGCATTACTAGAGAAGTACAAAGAGGAAAAAACCAGGACTGCTACAGTCCGATTTTCTGACGATAAGGATGGTGTGTTACCTGTAAAAACATTCCTGGAATATTTAGAATATGAGAAGGATGTGATCAACATAAAGAAGATAAGTGAAGAGGAGTATGTGGCTTTAGGTAGGTGGAATGATAAAACTGCTCTTTGAATCCTGCCTCTTCTGGAGGAAAGCCTGGCAGGAGTTTACAGCATCTCAAAGGTTCAGTTTGTTTTAAAATTAACCTAAGAATTTAATGTATATTTTCCAGTGAACAGAAAATACTGTGGATATGTAGGCACTATGTCGTACAGGTTTTATTGGCTAATATGTATACTAAAGAGACAGTGTTAGGTGATGATTTGCCCTCTGCTTTAAAATCAAGCAAACTGAGACATTAATTTCTTTTTTCTCATGCTAGTTTGCCTCTCTGGGGATCTAGATTGCAGTTCAGGAAGAATGTTAGTCCAAATGGTAAGTAGCCATTGGTTAATGCATTTTGCTTTTGTTTTACTAGGTAGTTTCTTTTTCTGGAAGTGTTTGCATGGAGAAAGCTCTACCGAGGATATGTGTCACACTCTGGAGTCAGCTGGACTTAGCCCTCAGCTGTTGTTGGTAAGCTTTCTTGTTGTTGCACATTTTTCTTCCCTTCTCATGTCAACCAGAAGTGTCAGTCCTTTTTTTTTAACCATTGTCCAAAGCGTATCATAGAACATACATGAAAACCTTCCAAAAGTGATCAAAGAAATTTATAATCACCATATTTAATTGAGTAATGGTATTTTATTTTTCTAATTCCCTGTGAATTGTAGCGGGCATATTCCATGGTCAGCCTAAAATAAATTTAGAATCTGACATGTATGCATGCATTTATAGTGGATTGTGATCAACAGGGAAATTGATCATATTAGAAGTAAAAAAGATCTTAGAGAACAAAATCAACTTCCCTTAGAGCAATACAGAATTGTTATCAAACATTCCCAAACTTTGAATATATGTTAGGGTTTAGTCTCTGTGCTATAACAAATGTAAAACAGAAGAATCATTCACTAGAAAACAATAACAACACTAAATGTTTGCCCTTCTGCACAGGACAAGGGAGGTGACCCTGCCGTCCTCCCTTGTCTTTACCCTAACCACTCACATGCACACATACACACACTTTCGATTCCCGCTAACACCCTGCATTTTGGCCAGGATCTGGGAAAGCTCCTCTATGAGCTTGTTGACTGTGTTCATGTATTGTTTTAATTGAACATTTACATCCTATAAAAACAGATTCCATTCTTTGTCCTTTGCAGTATGTATGTCAGGAAGTAAGGCAGTTAAAGATAGGCATAGGTTTTACATGGATGTTCATAAGTGGCTTTATTCATAGTAGCCCAAAACTGCAAGCTACGCAAATGTCCTTCGGTGGGTGAGTGGTTAAACAAACTGGTACATCTTTACCATGGACTGCTCCTCAGCAGTAAGACTCAACCTTTGATTCCCACAATAATTTGAATGAACTGCAGGGAAAATATGCTGGGTGGAAAAATGCCCAGATTGAAAAGACATGTACTTGCATGATTCCATTTTTGTAGTGGTCATGAAATAGCACTGTTATAGAGAAGAGATTAGTGGTGGTCAAGGGTGAGTGAGGGTGAGTGACTGTTGGGGTGGGTGTGGCACAAGGGAGTCTCGTGCTGATGTAGAGTTGAGTGCTTGATCATGGTGATGTTTTTGAAAAGCTACACATTTGATAGAATTGTGTGCACACACATATTGGTGCGTGCATTATTGGTGAAATTTGAATTCGCTCTGTGGATTTTACCAATGTTAATTTCTTGGTTTTGATATTGTATAAGATGTCAACATTAGGGGAGGCTGTGGGAAGGGTGCATGGGACTTCGTTGTGCATTTTTTTTTTGTGCCCCTAGTAAATCTATAACTATTATAAAATAAAAAGTTAAAAAGAGAGAAGGTATTTATTATTCAAATTTGAGATGCTTAAATGAGTACAAGGTACTTCTTATCTTTACATTGTGTTTAATCAGTATCAGTAAAATGTCTGCAGTAAATCTAGGGTTCAAGAAACATTGGGAAAAATGAACCTTAAATCTTTCCTCAAGCCATACATAAAAATTAACTCAAAATGCAACATAAATATAAGAGCTGAAACTACAGAACTTACAGAAGAAAACACAGGAGAAAGCTTGGTTCAGGAAAAGAATTATTGGAATTATGTTCGTGAAGAAATTAGGGTGTGTGTGTGTATTTTTTTTTTTAGGTTGTGTATGTTGTTAAATTTGGAAATCCGTCTGGATGTACTATGCCCACCAATTTTTCTATAAAACCTAACATATGATTTAGTCAGAATTATATATTCTATTAACGTAATTCACAGACAACAGCCCGATAGTTTTTTAAATGTTTAAATGTTTAAAACTAATTTAATGTTTAAAACTATAATTACCCTCACTGGAATTTTATCAAGTTTTAATTCTGTATACTAAAATAGACCTAGTTTTCAGGAAAGACTAGAAAATAAGGCTCATTCAAAAAACTGACAAAAGTTTAAGAAGAGACAGGGCTAACAGATGGCTTCTTCATGTTCTATCTGCCAGCATTTCTGCTGAGGGAAGGATTAAAACATCTGGGATGTTAATATTACAGGGGGAGGATACTTAGCAAAAAGTAATGTTCATTAGGCATTAGAAGCATCTACCAAGAACCAGTGGGATTTTCTACTTCATTCTTAGGTACAGGTGTTTACCAACTCTTAGATACTGCTTTACTTAGAAAAGAGGAATTAACTAAATTTCCTCTCAAGTTTTCTCTTAATAAAAATCTAATACTCAGATATCATCTGGTAATATGTCAATATGTGACATTTATATGTGAAATAACATAGTGTACATTTATAATATGAATATCCACATTATGAATAATATGTGACATTCTTTGCTGTGATGTATTGAAAGGATATTTTGTATTTACAAGTTATAGAGATCGTTACCTTCTGTATACTCTCTTTTTCTGTTTTGTGTGTCTGTGTATGTTTTTTTATGTGGTATCTTATCTCTGTGTTCTCCTCTTTGGTTATTTTTCTCCTTTTACCTTAATTTTTCCTGAAGCTTAAAAAAATCTGCTGCTTATAAGTGGTTCTAAAATTGTGTCATTGTGTTCTGATAGCTTCCACAGCAGCCCCTGTTTCATTCCAACTTTTTACATGCTAACTAAAGCATGACTGATTGACTTTTTTAAAGTTAATAAACAAGAGGAGCACCCACTAAGTTATAAGCAAAGATTACCTTGTTGCATGAGAGTTAGAAACAGGGTTGACCTAGAGAGAGATGGAAGGAGAGTTAAATAGAACAGGGTTTTTTGTTTTAGAATTTGCTAAATAAAGGTGGTGGTAGATAGGGGGAGTGGTTAGTTGGAGAGAAAAATGAAAGAGTTTTTAGTATGAAGAGGGAGTCAGGTCATGGCATTTAATTTGTCTAGCCTTTTGGGTGGTCCATCTTTTTGAGCATTTTGAAACTTTGTTGCTGGTGAAGAGATGAATCAAGCTTTGAAAGACACTAAACCCATAGGTGTGTTAGAAACCTGATATGCTCTTAAAATACCCCTGCTCATATATTTTGGCCTAAAATTAATCAGAGTGAACCCAGAAGATAAGTTCTCCCATCCCCCCTCATTTCCTTTTGATTTGCTTTGTGTGCCCAGAACACTGAGACAGGGTCATTTCCAATTGATTTTGGAGTATCTTTGTTGCCTATACAGGCAGCTCATTGTTTTTTTTTGTTTTTTTTTTTTTTTTAGCCTGCCTGATGGTTATAAGTAGCTGTGTTGTGTGAGGTAATAAGGTCTAGAAGAGAGGGAATAACCTTGATAAATGGATAAAGTCAGTCAAAAGTTTGTGGACCACACAGGATGTTGTGTGGCAAGTGGAATGCACATGGTGTAATGACCCCAGTTTTGTAAAGCGGTGACCACCTCTCCCCCATGCCTGCTCCCTAATGCTTTCTGTATTACTTAGAAAGCTCCCAGTGGCTTGGGCATAGTCAGCTTTGTGTAACCATTAGCCTTTATTGTTGTTAGCATTGTCTTTGTCTTACGAATATGCAGGCAAATATGAGGGCACATATTTGGTTGTAAAAAAAAAAAAAAAGTTTCTTGGGGCGCCTGGGTGGCTCAGTCGTTAAGCGTCTGCTTTCGGCTCAGGTCATGATCCCAGGGTCCTGGGATTGAGTCCCGCATCGGGCTCCCTGCTCCGCGGGAAGCCTCCTTCTCCCTCTGCCTCTCATCTCCCTCTGCCTCTCCCTCCATCTGCCTCTCCTTCCATCTGCCTCTCCCTCCATCTGCTTGTGTTCCCTTTCTCGCTGTGTCTCTCTCTGTCAAATAAATAAATAAAATCTTTAAAGAAAAAAATAGGTTTCTGGATAAGATGAGGTAGAAAGGAGGCTGACAGAGAGAGCTAAGAGGGTTGAACAGAAAAGGGAGAAATAGACTCCTTTTGAAAGCGTGTGTTTATTTTTTATTTGTTCAAATTATGTGTACATGTACACGTCTATACACATGTACAGTTTTTTAAAGAGAATAAACATGTGTTAGAATCAGGCAGATCTTGGTTCACACTTCAGTCCTGACTCATTAGCTGTTTTGTGCTGGGTAAGTTCCTTTTCCTTTTCATCATTTGTAAAACCTGGGAGACTGTTCCTGCCACGTGGTGGTTGGGATTGGACGGGACGATGCCTGGCGAGTACTAACATCTCCTGGTCCTTCGGTCATCCTCCCAAGTTCATTTTCTTCACACATGACTTCAACTTCCTACTCTTCATTTTTGAAAAGTATTTGTACTAAGATATTTAAACTGGTAATCAACCTTTTATTCTCAAGCTTTTTTTTTGTTTTTGTTTTTACATGAAGGTCCTGCAGAATTAAAGCAGCCAGGCCTTTCACAACCACTAGTAGTTACAGGTGCGGTGCCATGCTGTTGGAGTTCTCATTATCCCAGAATTATCTATGTGCAAATTTTGTACATCTTAAAATATTTCAGTTTTAAGTAGATAGGCTGGTTCATGGGCATCTTAAAAGTCACTTACATTGATTTAGGTGTTTTTGCTTATAAAGTCTTTCTCATGTCTTATTAGTGATTTAAAAACTAGAATCTGATAGTTTTACTTATCTGTTCACCACTTCCAAGTCCACAGTACCTTGTGGCCAATGTGGGGGAAGGTCCCCAGCTCCAGACCCTCCCTTTCCTCCCATCAGCTGAGTGGCTTCTCACCAATCTACTCAGCAGTCTATGCTAACTTGGTAGTAACCTTTCTGTTAATATGCTCCCTAATCAAGGTTCAACCTAGAAGGCAATGCTTAACCCAAAGAAGAGATGGAAACAGTGGAAGTTCCATATCTAACAGATGGTAAAGAATCTTCTTAAGTAGACAGGGTACCTTGTTCTGCCTCTCATGTTACGTGATGTAATGAGCAGCCCCTTATTTCTCACCCTGAAGGACTGAATCCCTCATATACACATGTGCTTCCTTGAAAACTGCGGCATTTTGTTTTTTTATTACTGAAAATTATTTAAATTTGATTTCAGTCTCTGCTCCTGAGTGTTTGGCTATCTAAGGAGAAAGATATTTTGGATAAACCACAGTCTGTGTGCTGTCTTCATACGATGCTGTCCCTTCTGAGCAAGATGAAAGGTAAAAGGCTGGTGGCTATTGCAGTTCCATGGCCCTTGAGATGTAGACCACTGCTCTTGAAAATGACCTGAGCTGAAAACAGGCACTTAACTGGCTGAGCCACCCAGGCGCCCTGTGGGTTAATCTTCTAATTCAGAAATTTACAGATATGTCACTGGGGAATTTAGTTTCAATGTTATGTTTAATGTTAAAGGTTGAACAGACAGAATCAACGAGCTCAGAGTTTCTTTTTTAACTTTCTCTTTTTGCCCGTAGTGGCCATTGATGAGACCTGGGATTCCCAGTCTGTATCTCCTTGGTGGCAGCAGATGCGCACGGCTTGTATTCAGTCTGAGAACAACGGAGCTGCTCTGTTGTCTGCACACGTTGGGCATTCCGTTGCCGCACAGATCTCGAACAGTATGACTGAGAAAAAAGTAAGTGGGCGGGGGTGCACCTGTCCTTGGATAGGCTGGATCTCTACCTGTCCAGTCTGCTCGTCCTTGTCTGGGGCTAGAGTGTCTTTGGTGTTATGAAACATGTAGAGTTTGAAATGTGTGTCCAGCAGGTTCTCATTTGTCTTTTTGGGAGTGAGGGGTGCTGCCCTTAACTTGTTTATTTAGATGGCATGCATACTTGAACTTTGCCGTCACCTCATACTTTCCACTTCGAGGGGAAAAGTACTGCAGTTGGAGGGCAGAGACCTGGCTCTCTGCCAGCAGCTGGGGATTTGTGGTAAGTCCCTTAAACATGAGTCTCCTACTTCAGGTTCTTCATCTAAAGGAGGTCAGGGTTAGACTGCATTATTTCTGAGGTTTGCTGTAGCTCTTAAATTCTACAATTGTATTTATAACCCTCCCCCCTTTATAAACAAAAGTTGTTTTGGGCATAGAGTGTTGAAAGATTTGAATAAAAGTTTCCTATTGACTTTTTGCTTTGTGAGTTTTCCTCATCTCTTACAAAGACTCAAATTTATTTTTTTTAAAAAAGCAAAACAAACATCTCTTGTATCTCATGGTAGATCAAATTTTTTCTAGGGGGACATGGATTTAATTGGATGAGTCACTTAAATAGGCCTGTAGAGATTCACTTAACATTGTCAGTCTCAGTAGTTTATATGCTAAACTTAACATTCCTGGCTTAAGATGTTTATGATAATGGAAAGAGAAGGAATTTGAGACACATTTTGTATGTTGGAGAGTGCCTTCTGAAGAGTGAGCACTATCCTGGTACTGACAGAAAAGACCGTGGCCCTTGTCAAAGATGGTCCTGCAGACTTGTTAGTACACATCACATGAATCGGGGGCCTTGCCACAGGTCTTTCTGTAAATGTCCATGCTCTGTCACTGTTGCTCCTGAATCCAGTTTCCTCCTGTCACTCATGTTCCATCCAGCCAAGTGGTAATGTTTGTGAAGCAGAGTCTTGTGTGTTGCTTCGTGACATAACCTGATGGTCCTTCAGCTCTCAAGTTAAAAAGCTCATTCAAGTGACTGTTGATCCAGAACCTTTGCCAGAGTATCACCAGTGCATTTTCTGTTAGTTTTCCCAAACAGTTTTGGGTGCTGATTCTGAGGCCCTCACCGATTCCTGGGAGGCCCTTTCTCTGGACACTGAATACTGGAAGCTTCTGCTGAAACAACTGGAGGACTGTCTCATACTTCAGACTTTACTTCACAGCAAAGCAAACTCGTCAACCTCCAAAGTGTCGTCGCTACAGGCTGAGCCACTCCCGAGGCTTTCTGTCAAAAAATTACTGGAAGGAGGAAAAGGTAAGCCAGAGTTTATTTGAGCATTGCACCTATAGATCTACATGTTTATGGTATGGGCATTTCTGGTGGTTTTTATAGAAATGATTGAAAGGATGGGGAAAGAGAAATAGATTTAGATTTTAAAAATTAAAAATAACCTAATGCCTATTTCTTCTCAGTTAATCTTCTCAAAGTCTGCTTCTGTCAGTTCCCTGCTCAGGAATCCGCACTACTTCCCCCTGCCTTAGAGAATTAGCTGCGGTTCTCAAAGAGTGCTCAGAGGACCTCAAGAGCCCTCCCTTTTCCGACTTCATGTCTGTGGGAGGCTGGCTTTTCCTCCCTTACTTCAACCAGAACAGCAGATCCCAGTAGACGGAACGCAGAAGCTGATTGGAGAATCCAGATATAAGCTAGCCAGTTGAAGAGATTTGCAAAGGTTGTAGTGTTACTCCTCTCACTAAACGTCTTTTCTTGCTTTGGGAAATATATTTCCATAAAATGTTATTAACATGTAATAGGTTTATTATTTGTATTTAAAAATGAATTAATAAGAATATTTTAAAATTTTCTCAATTTTAACTTCTAAGAGCATAAATATGGATAAATATAATCCATAAGCTAAAGTTCTTTGAGATCGTCAGTAATTTTTAAGAGTTTAAGGAGATTCTGAGACTTAAGAAATTCGAGAACTTCTGGAACAAATAGAAACTGGTTCTCTAAGAACTTTTGGCTTTGAATCTAACCCATTTTTCCATTTCTTGCTTGTTGCTTGATTGTGGTTCAGATGAAGCATCTGTGTGATTCCCCATCTCTACGTCTGAGCCTGTCCCCTTCCCTTTCCCCACCTGTCCCATTCTGGATGCTAAATTGTACTTATTCCTCTTTCGAGGCCCGGCTCAAATACTACATCCTCTAAGAAACTGCTCATGATCCACTAGCTACAAATTTTTTCTTCTTCCTCCTAACTTCCACAGAACTTTATACCTCTTCTGTGATTTATCACTTTCTGCTGTCCTGGAACCATTGGGTTCTTGTGCTTATATCCTGCAGGACCATAAGCATCGTAAATTTTTAGTTGTCTTGATGTACTTTCTTTTTACCAGCAGCTCTGTCAGGCATTTGATACTGGACTATCTGTATTCCTGGATTTATAAATACCCATGTATTTATAGATTTTTATTTAGTTAACGTGTCTTCTTATTCTTTATAAGACTGTAAGCTTCAGCCTGAGAGGCAGGCTTTAGGTTTGGCACACATGTAGTGGCCTCCGGAGCTGCTCTCAAGGAACATAGGCTGCGGATGCCATCTTGGTACTTGCCTTCTGCCTTGTCCCAGTTTGCCGGTATAACCCAGAAAGAGCTTATACATTTGTTTGGAGCTCTGGTTTTTGTGACTGCCACCCAGGGGACATCTCCAGATCCCCTGGCTCTGGTGGCCAGTGGAGCTTATGCTTGTGGTCCTACAGGACTGTATATATTTGCATACTTTTAAAAGCTGATGTCTGACAAGTTGCCTTGGTGGTGCATTTGGTTCAGCGTCCGACCCTTGGTTTTGGCTCAGGTCGTGAGATTGAGCCCCACCCCGGGCTCTGTGCTCGGCGTGGAGTCTGCTTGAGAGTCTCTCTCCCTCTGCCCTTCTCACTTGTGTTGTATGTGCTTCTCTCTCTCATATAAATAAATAAATCTTAAAATAGAAAAAAGCTGATACCTGAGGTTCTGGCTTTCAGTCAGCCTGAATGTAGGTGGTGAAGATCCTCTCTTATAGGACACTGGCTGGTCTTGTCACATCCTCAGCTACTGGGAGCTTTTAAAAATCTACTAGGCTGCTTGGATAAATGACAAGTTTCATCTCCTGCACAAGGCCACTCCTTGAAGACTGGAAGAATCAAGCAAAAGGTAGAAATAGAGAAATATGTTCCAAGTCCAAGAACAAGATAAAACTTCAGGGGGGGGAAAAAAAACCTTAATCAAATGGAGACAAGTCATTTTCCTGATAAAAAGTCCAAAATTATAGTCAGGAAAATGCTCACCAAACTGGGGAGAAGAATGGATGAACATAGTGATAACTTCAAGGAGATGGAAAATAAGTAGACATCGCAGAGCTGAAGAATACAGTAACTGAACTCAGTATGTGCTAGAGGGTTTCAGCAGCAGACTCGGTGAGGCAGAAGGAAGGACCAGTGGACCCAAAGACAGGGCAGTAGAACTCACCCAGCCAGACGGCTGCAGATATAAGTTGTTAGTTCTAAGCTCATGGTAACCACAAAGCAAAAACCTGTAGTAAATACACAAAAGATAAAGGACTATAAGCATACCACCAAAGAAAGTTATCAAACCACAGAGGAAGAGAGCAAGGGAAGAATAAAGGAACAGAGGAATGATTAAAGCAGCCAGAGAATAACATGGCAATGAGCAACACCTCCTAGTAATTACTTTAATTATAAATGTGCTAAATTCTCCAATCAAAAGACAGAAGGTGGCTGAATGGGTGAAAAAAAAAACAAGACCCATATATATGGTGCCTAGAGACTCACTTTAGATGGATGGACACACAGAGACTGAAAGTGAAGGGATGGGAAAAGATACTCCATGCAAATGGAAACTTTTTTTTTTAAAGTTTAAATAAATTATGTTAAAAAAAAAGACTTGTGAAAAATTTTAAATTATAAACTCTACACTCCTTGCTGCCACCTGCTGATAGGGTAGGACCATCATTGTGATATTAACCTAAGCAATATAAGCAAGGGCTTGATTCTGGAATGGAAATTACCAAATGATTTGGAAGTCAAACATAAGAAATTGGAATACCCAGCACACTGCTGCCATTTATCATCCCTGATAATGGTGATTTTACTGTGAAGCGTTCTTTTTTGTGGAAAGGTTTATATTTGAATCAAAATAGGAAGAAAGAAAAGGTGTTGATAAATTACAGAAGAATGTATAATTTGGTTTAGGTAATAAACAGAGGACTCTTTGTCTTGAGTGTTTTTCAGTTTGCATTTAGAATTTTTTGGCCTGTGTCAATGATTGAAACATGGGATAGCATCATGTTTCTTAGATGTGGCTAAATTTTGCCCATAAATATTCCATGTAGGCAAGTTAGTTGACTATTAAAAGTAATATGTTGCCCTAAGAAGCCTAGACAGGTATCATACTAATCAGTCTGTTTCACTTACATGTAAATGAAAATGCTTTAGGGGCGCCTGGGTGGTTCAGTCTATTAAGCGTCTGCCTTCGGCTCAGGTCATGATCCCGGAGTCCTGGGATTGAGCCCTGTGTTGGGCTCCCTGCTCCACGGGAAGTCTGATTCTCCCTCTGCCCTTCCCCTGCTTGTGCTCTCTTTCACTCCCTCTGTCTCTCTCTCAGATAAATAAAATCTTTTTTAAAAAAATAAATGGGGGCGCCTGGGTGGCTCAGTCGTTAAGCGTCTGCCTTCGGCTCAGGTTATGATCCCGGGGTCCTGGAATCGAGCCCCGCATCGGGCTCCCTGCTCGGCAGGAGGCCTGCTTCTCCCTCTCCCACTCCCCCTGCTTGTGTTTCCTCTCTCGCTGTGTCTGTCTCTGTCAAACAAATAAATAAAATCTTAAATGAATGAAAGAAAGAAAGTGTTTTAAAGATGTATTCACCCCTTCATCTGTGTCTGATAAAGTATATTTTGAATTTGTGGACATAGAAGCTGTGTGGTGTACAAATAGGTATATGCATTTGTATTTATCTCATATGGGAGTATAGAGCTGTCCTTAGATACCAGTACCCCACTTGCCCTTGCCGTTTTTGGTGAACACTGTAAATATTCATTTTCTTTTTTTTCTTTTTAAAGATTTTATTTATTTATTTGAGAGAGAGAATGAGATAGAGAAAGAGAGCATGAGAGGGAGGAGGGTCAGAGGGAGAAGCAGACTCCCCGCTGAGCAGGGAGCCCGATGTGGGACTCGATCCCAGGACTCCAGGATCATGACCTGAGCCAAAGGCAGTCGCCCAACCAACTGAGCCACCCAGGCGCCCTAAATGTTCATTTTCTTATCTCCACACTGTAGGTGGCATTGCAGACAGCGTAGCCAAGTGGATATTTAAACAGGACTTCAGCCCTGAATTATTAAAACTGGCTAATAAGGAAGGAGATGCAGAAAACCCAGATGAACCCAAAGAAGGTATTAACAGAGGTTTACTTGAAGTGTCAGAGATGGACATGAACCTAGGAGCTATACCAGGTAATCCATAAATATGGAGAAATATGCAGTCCAGAGTGGAGGGGATGTGGCTGCGTCTTTGTTATGGAAAGAATAATAAATCTGTCACTCTCCTGTGGCTTTCAGACTTGCTGCATTTAGCCTATAAGCAGTTTCCGTGTAGCCTTGAGCTAGACGTGCTGCACGCACATTGCTGTTGGGAGTATGTTGTGCAGTGGAATAAAGATCCAGAGGTAAGATTCTCGCCCCTTCCTTCCTGTTAATTCTGTTGTTGTGCTCATGTTGTATATATGTGGGACTGTTTAATTCAGTAATTTACTGTAAACACTGGACTTTTCCCCTTTGGGCTGCCTCCGTACCAGGAGCTGTGCTAGGCCTTTTTCATGCATTCTCTCTCAGTCCTCACAGAGAACCTGTGAGGTGTGGAAATTGTCGCTACCCCACTCTGGCAAAGAGAAAACTAGGCTCAGAGAAGTTCAGTTCCATGCCCCAGGGCACACTGCTGCCAGGGTCTGGGCCAGGATTTAAGCCTAGGTTTCTTTGTCTTTAAAGCCAGTGTGTTTTGTCCCATCCTAGTTAGGTTGTGATAAGTATATTTTTTATTTCCTTATGAATTCCTGCATGAGACGGCACCTGCTTAATACTTTTTTTTTTTACTTTAAATTGTTTTATTGTTATGTTAATCACCATACATTACATCATTAGTTTTTGATGTTAGTGTTCCATGATTCATTGTTGGTGCATAACACCCAGGACTCCACGCAGGACATGCCCTCCTCAATACCATCACCAGGCTAACCCATCCCCCCACCCCCCTCTAATAGAAACTTTTTAATATCGTAGTTACCATGATAAAAGCCAGGGTGAAGATCCTGATGTTAACCTAGTGTCTGCTTGTTTAGATATCCCTGTTTGTTCATCACTTCTCTTATGTTTGTCTCAGAAAAATCAAGAAAGCCATGCTGTGTACAAGGCTGACTCTAGTCCAGGGTTAGCCTATGCCTTTTCAGCTCTCTGCTGGGGCATCATTTTCTGCCACTTTCTCTCCCAGGACAATCATAGTCTGGAAGCAGAATAGGAAGAAGGCCCCAAGCTGGGGAGCAGGAGACCTGAATTTGGGTCCTAGCTGAATTTCTGACAAGTGTCTGGGTTTGGGCCAGTCACTGAATCTCAGAAACTGTTCCTCCCTCTACATTTTTTTTTTTTTTTTTAATGAAGGTGCCAATCCTTCAGGATTGATGCCAGGATTAAGTAAGATGTAAAAACATAGGATGGATATTCCTCTTTGCCAATAAGTCCTTCACTTAGGTCTCCCTAGTCAGTGCTCTGGTAAATTATCCCTCTCAAAGCAAAATGCTTTATTGACCTTATGTCAGGTTGCACTTTTGAAGGAAAAAATCTCACTGATGAACCAATTCACACTAATACATTAATTAATGATACTCTGCCTCCCCCCAAAAAATGTTGTCTTTAATACATAATCACTTACATATTAAAGGAAAAGATTTTTTTAAAAAGTGCTTTAAACAAAGGAATGGGCTTTGATCAATTAAATCTTGACCAAAAAGTGATTTTAGCACAGGGGACCCTCCTGATGGCCCTCAAGTCACCCTCTTCAGTGGCCTGCTCTTGGCCTGAATGATAATTGTGTTTGGGCTCTCTACTTAAATGAAGATTTTTTCCTACATGAAAAAAGAATGTTAGGACTATAATAAGGACATAGTAGTTTCTAAAATCTGAATAGATTAATTCCAGATTCAGGTCTAACAGTGATATGTAAGAAGAAAACTCTGTTTTACATCATTCATTTATAAACTGAAGGCAGCTTGCAGACACAGAGCTGAGGTCAAGCCCCATTGCCTCTTACTCACCAGCTGTATGACCTCTGGGAACACTTCTGAACCTTTGTTCTTGATTTTTCTGCTAAAAGTAAGTGAGGACTTGTAGCTGTCTTGAAGGGTTGTAGCAGTTTCTAGAGAAAATGCATGCATAGTGCCTGACATTTTGACTGGCGTTATCATTGTCTATTTAAATTGTTAATATTTCAAATAAGTGGCCATATCTCGTTTTTTTTTTCTTGTTAAATAATTCTCTTTGCCCTATCTGACCCCTGCCCCAGTTCCACCATTTTACACACAGCTTCCTTAGGATCAAAACAATTGAAATTATCTGTGGGAAATTGCTAACTACACTATGTGTTATCAAAGGTGATATGTTTAGTGTTTGTAGCTATAAAATTATTTAGCAAAGATCTGGATGATTTCATCAGTTTTACATGCTATATATGAGTGTTATGTAAGCAACTACCTCGATTAGAAGGAGTTGAATTTCAGACATGTTTCCCTTCACTGCTTTAGTTTATCTCCTTGGCACCTCACTAACCTACTGTATAATTTACTTACCATATTTATTCAACTCCCTTGCTAGAATGTAACCTCAGTGAGGGCAAGGATTTGGGTCTCTGTTCATTACAGTATCTCTGGCGCCTCAGACAGCCTGGTGCATAGTAGTTGCTCAATAAATATTTGTAGAATAATGACTGAATGATATTTGCGACAAAGTAAACCCACATCTGTGTGAAATTCAAGTATTTATTAGAGAAAACACTGCTGTCCTGTCACAAGCCACAGTGACTTTTGACTCCAGATGTCAGCATATATGACCTGGGGTTTTTCTAGGTATCAATTGTCATATAGATAATGTGAATTTAGGAGAGACCGTTGACACTGTCCTATGAAAAATTTTCTTTTGCCTTCCATGTTCTTATCACCACATTCTTGGGCAGCTTTATGTTGAAATTTATGTAAGAAGTCACCATTGTGTTTGAAACGTCTGTTAAATGATACCTCTTTTTTTCCCTCTCTCTCTCTCTTTTCCTCCCTGTACGTAAGGAAGCACGTTTTTTCGTTAGGTCAATAGAACACTTGAAGCACATTCTTAATGCACATGTTCAGAATGGTAAGTAAATAAGCGTTAAAAATATAACTGGTGGATTCAAAAGAGGCAGGAATCTTTAAGTTCATATTCTGTTAAGTTTTTATTTGATGGTCCTACCTCCTAACACATAACTGTGTATGTGTATGTGTATCGTGACGTGCAAAGTACTGGTCTTTTACCTGCTTGGAAAAATGCTATTTGGAAGGGGATGTGAGGGGCGAAGTAAGGAGAATATTCAATATAAACCACTGATTTTCTTTTTAGGTCACAGGTAGATAAGGAAAGAGGGCTAGGCTTGTCAGGACTGAAGTTGCTGATGAAAGAGTTAGGTAGCCAAGAGCCTAAAAATATCATACAGTACAAACAGTCTTGGGCTGCTTTTAATTCATGTGAATGTTCTCCATTGGCTGCCGTAATGGGTTGCTGGTGCGTCCTTGACATTGTGGTGGAAAAGTTGTAAACAGGCTGCGGCTTCCATTAAATAGATGGGTTTCCCCGGAAGAAGTAATGGAGGGGCTCGGCACGAGGCTACTTAGTTATTTTACTAAGTGGTGACACTAGATGTTGCGCCACATGGAGGGAGGTATCAACTTGCTGTCCGTGTGATGAATTTTAGGGAAGCTACTTACTCTTCACTGGTACCACCTTCTCGCAGGTGGTATGACATCAAATTAGAGAAATTCTAAAATGTCTCATTTTATGTGAAGAAAAGTTGAAAATTTTATTCATCTCTTAGACTCTTACCTTCTTCCTGGGAGGAAAAAAGAAGACTGAAAGTGACTCATTTGGAAAATAGGGTCTCTAGAGAATTCTACTGGGCTGGTATCTAAGAACTTACCTGTTTGTACAGGGAGTCAGCCTCCTGGCTGCTCCACAGCCCCTGAGGCCCTCACCCCTAGATGCAGAAGCAGCCCCCTGCGGAGTAAGGACCGCATGGGAAATGTCATGTTGAAGCTAATTGACAACAGTTTTAGAAATTTTGATGCCATGGTTTATTGAATATGGAAGTATATAGCCCAGATTTTTTGTGTGGTTGTTTTTGTATTTTGTTTTTTATTACTTCCTCATATGTCACTTTATTTGGTGGTTACCTATGAAAAAAAATCAGTTTTGGACATTGGGCTGTTTCTCTTGTTTGGCTGTTTTGAAGAAAGCTATTGTCAACACTCTTATACATATCTTTGTGTTCCTTTATGCGGTAGAATTGCTGGGTTATATGGTAGACACATAGTTAGCGTTAGTAGATATGGCCAGTTTTCCAAGTGGTTTTATCACTTTCTGATGCCCCCAGCAATCTGTGAACTTTCCAATTGTTTCCTTATCTTCCCCGACACTTGGTGCTGTCATTAAAAAAAAATTTAGCCTTTGTGTTGGTTGTGTAATGATATTTCTTTGTGATTTTAATTTGTATTTCTCTCATAACTAATGATATGGATCTTTTCTTAGGCTTATTGGCCATTTGGATATCCTCTTACACAGCTCAGTTCTGATTATCATTGAAGATAAAGGTTTTTATCAATTTTACAAATATTACATAAGATGTAAGAAATGATATCTAAATCAAATAGCCCATATAGCTCTATAAGCTTAGGAAAGACAGTAATTTGTTAAGTATGATAAAAGAAAAAACAGATAAGCCTTCTAATTACTACTTATACTTGCTGTCTAAGCCTTCTAATTACTACTTATACTTGCTGTCTAGGCATTGCTCTGATGATGTGGAATACATTCTTGGTGAAAAGGTTTTCTGCTGCTACATACTTGATGGATAAGGTAAGGTAACTTTAAATTTCATATACTTGTTTATTTTCTTTGATATTAGATTATTTACATTGGGCCTTGTTAGACTGTTTTTTATTTGATATTACATTTTACCACTGCTCAGTTAAGTGTAGTGCCCAGGGCTGGCATTTTGATGACCTGAAGAACCACCTCCCAGATCCTCGAGAGTACTTTCCTTTAAAAGCCTCTTAAGCAAAGAGAGTGAGACTTGTGCTTGATTGAAGGAAGGATTTGCACCTTATTTTTAATTAAAGTGTACAAATGTACAGTTAACTCATCAATCTTGGGATGTAGGCCCAAGGTATTTTCTTTGAATGGGGTCAGCTGCCATCCTTCTTTGGTTTTCCTACAGAAAACTCACTGCTGATGCCTTGCGTGTGATTTCTAGATCCTATTTCTTTATAAAGTAGTGATGCAGTCTGAGTACAAAATCTTTAGATTTTAAAATTTATGCCCTCATCTTTGTAGTTGCTTCCTCTGCATCTCCTCCAGTAGAGCTAGGAGTCAGCTACTCCGTACAGTTTTTTAAAGCACTCAGCCTGGTATTCGTATAACAACTCCCTTTTTTTTCCTCACTCACATTTTATCAGTTCCTTAATTAAGTGACATCATTCCATTATTACATATGACAAGCAGCCTAAGTAGCGTTAGGAACAGACCTCGCACGCGGGTGCAGGACTCGCCGCTGCTCCCCCAGCTGGGCACCGGGGTGGGGCGTGGCGGGGGCCTGGTCAGTGTTCCCAGGCCCGGCAGGAATGTAAGCGGCATCAGGTAGGCGGGTGTCAGGAGAGTTAGTACCATAATGACACCATGTTCTTTCAAATGTTCATGGACGGACATTCCTAAACCATGAGCACTACATTCAGACCCACTTTGGGCCACCGCTCCCCTGCAAATGCTTTCTTTGCTGTCACTGGTAACACGTTTTTCTAGTTAAACCTGGTTTTTCCCCGTGTGCTCACCTTCCCGGCCTGCTTCAATGTTGTTTGTCCCCAACTCGCTCCTTTCGGCCTTGCTGCTGCCCTTGCGTTCGCCTTCCCCTCCAGCTGCCATCTTCCGGGAGAAGAGTAGTGTGTGCGAAGCCTTTTAGGTGGTGTCACTGTGGTTTTATACCGCTCTCACATCGACAGCCACGCTTGAGCCTCGCAACGTGGCTTCGAATTTAAACAGTCCTCAACGAGGACGCAGAGAGTTTTGATGATTCATTCGATATTTATTATAAGTATCTCTTACATGCCAGGGACTGTGCTAAGTGCTGTGGTTGCGGAGTCGCAAGTCCCAGCCGCTGCCCTCCAGGGACTCACAGCCTAAAAGGTAGATAGGGTGCTTTGGGGACTGAGAAGAGGAAGTAAAAAAAACGCGATAAAGGGAAGGCTTCTGAGCTGAATTGTGGAGGATGCGTGAGTCCATGGGAAGCTGTAGGTGAGAAGGAAACGTATTCCAGCAGAATCCATGTTTGGCTCAGGGCTGCGAGGAGCTTCGTGTGCTGGAAGCACAGGCCGGAGGAAGGAGCGGGAAGCGGGGCATGGAGTATTTCCTGTGCAGACTGTGGATTTGGGGTTTTCTAACACTGTGTAAACTGCCCAGCATAGGGTCTGGCTGCTAGTGTGAGGGCTCAGTAAGTGGTAGCTGTGATTTTATCTTAAAGACACTGGGGCAGTTGTAAGCAAAGGAATGATACATTCACATTTGCATTTTAAAAAGATGATTCTGGCGACAGTGGAACATGTTGGGATTGGGATGGCCCGAGTGCGGTTGGTTGAAGGCCGCTGCAGTGATCTCAGTGAGAGGCAGCGAGGCAGAGTCCTCGGTGCTGGAGTCCCGTCTTCCCTGATCGATCTCCTGCCTCCTAGGAATTCTTACCAAGCCATGTTCCCGAAGAACAGAACTTCATCTCCCACTTATTACCCTGTTGTATAAACTATGCAGTAGAACTCACCAAGTACTTACCGAATCAAGAAAATCATCCTGTTTTCTGAGCTAGGAATATGACTTCTGTCCACACCAGATTGTTTTTCCTTTTTTCTGACCATTTAACATTATTGTGTATCTTTATCAACAAGCAAAATTCTTAGGTGCTCTTTATTCATAGCCTTGAGTTTGGTTCTGGATTTTAAGGCAACAGTTATTTGTACAAAGTGAGGACCAGATTTTTAGTGTTTTTTTCTTTAATTCAAAAATATTATTTCTGAAAAGGATTATTTTGTGAGCCCAGTGATATATTTTTCATAATATATTTTTAAGTTCTACCACAAAGTTAATTGCATTTTGTAATAAATGAGTAGAACCAACATTTATTTATAGCTGAGTTTTTTTAATTTGCTTACTTTTTTACTTCCTATAGTACCATAGTAATGCCTTTTTATTTAAATTGTTAAATAAATATAGTATTTTGTGTCCTGTTCTTAGGTTGGAAAATCACCAAAGGACAGGCTATGCCGAAGGGTAAGTGAATCTCCCTTAACTGGATGTGGAGCTGTTCATCCTGCGCCTTACGTAGCACCTCATTCACTGCAGGGGTGGACTTTGCCTTTTACCATTTTGAAGACCTATCAGGAGATGAGAAACATGGAAGGACAATATGATGTTAAGGAAACTGGTCATGAACTATGGCCAGTTTTAATTTACCTTTCCAGATTGTCAGGTTCCTTCCAACTAGAAATTTATAACTGCAGCACCCAATGTCCCATGGAAGCAGATTCATGAGGGAATTTTATCTACTTTATGTAATATCCATTGTACAAATGGTCTTCAATAAGATTCCAGCCCACGGATACTGGGCTTCTGTTTGAGGCTGGTGATTAAGCAAAAGTTAGCACTTTTGCCCAGAACTTTGGAAATACTCTTGTTACAGACACCTTAGGAAATTCTGGGACACGTGAATCCAGCCATGCTAGGCCCATAGTCCTGACAACCCCACTGTGCTCTGGAGAGCGGCTGGGACTGCGGTTCTGTACACACACACACACACACACACACACACACACACACACACACACACTGTGAATGACGCAAGGATGAAGTACTTAGGATGTGAGGGATTTCCTGGTTGTTGGTTTAAAGAAGGTGGTGAATGCAGGGGCACCTTGGAGTCAACAGGAATGACCTGTTGCCCACAGCACGAGCGTGGTCTTTAGCCCACAGGCTTGGGGATTCTGGTTTTGTTTAGAAGGTTCAGTTCTGTCCCTGAAAGGCGCTCTGCGGCCAGACCAGGCTGTCCCCTCACGACTTCTCAGGTCGGGCTGCCATGTGGCATCTGACTGCATACCATGATTAGCGTACCTTAGCGAGCTTGCCCGCGACCAACAGCGCCATGATCTGTGGCAACTGATGACACCATGTCTTTACGATACATGAACACCAGCTTTTATGAAGCCCATGGCGGTACCATCTTTTTTAAAGCCTAATTTTAAAATCCATTGAATCTCAAGAAAGAAATTAAAATGTGCCAAAGCCTTGACTTTCAAATTCTTGCCTGTCTGTCCAGCGTAGAGTGTCCATTGCATAGGTATGCTGTGTGCTGCTGTTTTTGATTTTTCTGGTGGTAACTGTAGCAGTTTTGCTGCAGGTGCTAATCGTGTTCCTTTTTACAAACAGGATGTGGGGATGAGCGACACAGCAGTGACCTCTTTCCTTGGCTCCTGCTTGGATCTTCTTCAGACTTTGATGGAGGTAGAAGAGGTCTATTTCCATTCTGAACCTTCTCTAAGATATTAAACGTTTTTAAAATCATTGGACTTAAGAAAGGACTCTAGAAAGAGGTTTTTTTCATTTATTCATTTCTAAGTTTTGACTTAAGCCTCGCCCCCCAAATAGCAGTTTCTTATGAAGAACTAGATTTGATTTTTTGTTGTCGCTTGGGGGCCTGGGGAGAAAAGGGGTTTGCACTTTCTTCCTTGTAAGCACATTAAGATATTTATTTGCAAGCTCGTATTTCTCCAATTCTGAATTCTCCAAACGTGTAGGCCGACGTTAGCCGGGATGAAATGCAAGCGCCTGTCCTGGATACGGAGGACGCATGGCTCACGGTCGAAGGACCGACCTCCATAGTGGAGCTGGCCCTGGAGCAGAAGCACATCCACTACCCGCTGGTGGAGCACCATTCCGTCCTCTGCTCCATTCTCTATGCCGTTATGAGGTTTTCTCTGAAGGCCGTGAAGCCACTGTCACTCTTCGATAGTAAGGTGAGGACCTCGGAGGCCTTGAGAGCCGTCTCGGAGCCAAGGGCTTAGCAGGTGCGGGCAGGACGATAGGACTGTCTTCTGTAATCCAAGTTGCTCAGTGCTTCTGGGACGTGTAGGGGGTCACTTGCTGGGGGCTCTCTGCTCGCTGTTCTCTGCCAGGCTGCCTGTAATTCTGGCTTCCCTTAACTCTTCCGGTTCCAGGGTCTTGCCCTGTCAGCTGTCTGCCGTTCTCGTTCTGCATATTCTCAGATAGACCCATTTTCTCCCGACCTGTCACCTGAATTTGAAGTGTATATTTCCTTTTTTTCTTTTTTTTTTTTAAAGATTTATTTGCTTGAGAGAGAGAGTGCATGAGCGCGAGCAGGAAGGGCAGGGGGGGTGAGAGAGAGAGAGTCCTCAAGCAGCCTCTGCTCTGAGCACAGAGCCCAACACAGGGCTCGATCTCACAACCCTGAGATCATGACCTGAGCCGAAATCAAGAGTCAGACCCTTAACCAACTGCTCGCCCCTGAAGCGTATATTTCTGTCGACTGTCTCTGTTCGGATGGGCTGTGCGACTTGAGACGCCTCCTATCTAACACACCTCCACCCCTCAGCCCCCCTGCCCTGGACCTAAACCGCTGTTCTTCCTAAACCCCCAGTAGAGTGGGTGCTCACTTGTGTGCTGGTGCGGATGGGAAACCTTGAAGTTCTTGAAACTTCCCTTCAAGTCCCACATGGACTGTAAGTCATTCTTGTCGATTCTTCCTTAAATCACATCCGTCCATTCCTCACCGTCACTAGACCTCGAGTTTTTTTGTTTTTTTTTTTTTTAAATCCAAAATGAAGTGCCTAGCTCAGTCCTCCCCCCAGAAAGGGAGTTTGTGAAACCGAACACATCCAGAACTGGACAAGCACAGCGGTCTCAGCCCGTATCTGCTGCGGTGCCTGAGCCCGCCTGGGCCTCATGCAGACAGAGGCGGTGCGGTGTGGCTAGTCAGTCAGGACCCTGCCCTGCCGTTTACTGCACTGGTGAGTCTTCCTGCGTCCCCCAGCCTCCGCTTTCTCAGTCGCAAGTGCTGATTCCAGGGCCTACTTCATGGTTGTTGTGAGGGTGAAGCGACGTACTGCACATGAAGGGCTTAGCAGCGTCTGCGGCGTAGTAAATACTAAATGGTGTTACAGATGTGCAGACACATCCCCCACCCCAAAGGCCCCCCTGTAGAGCAGACCCTTATAATAACTAAGATCGCTGGGCGGAAACTACAGGGTAGCAGACTATGTGTGAGTGTGTGGAAAAACTTTTAAGATTTTATTTATTTGAGATGGGGGAGAGAGCCGGGGGGGAGGGGCAGAGGGAGAAGCAGACTCCCCGCTGAGCAGGGAGCCTGATACAGGGCTCAACCCCAGGACCCCAGGATCATGACCTGAGCCGAAGGCAGACGCTCAACCGACTGAGTCACCCATGGGGCTGGGGGGGCGCCCCTGTGGAAAAACATACAGCCCCTGATGTCCAATTTGCAGTGCGCTAAAGGATGAGGAGCTTTATCCTAACTGGCAGTCACACTAGGTGATCTACAATCCTAGATAGTTGGGTCTAGAAAGTCCATTAGAAGGTACCTGGGGTGACTGTCTGTGGGGCAAAACACAGCAGCCCGGGACATGGGGTCGTCTGTTAACCCAGATGGCCTAGCGAGAAGTGGGAGGCCTGGGATGAGAGCCTGGGCCTTCCCAGCTTCCCAAGGCCAGTGCTCTTTGCTCCGTATTACATTTCCTTCCAAGGAACTTCTGAAATCCAACTTTCTGATGTTCTGCTTTGGCTCTTCAGATACACGTCTGTTCTCTTAAACAGGGCGTCTTCAAACAGTTGAATAAGTGTGTTTAAAAGGATGCAGATGAGTACACGCTAGGTCTTAGTTATCGGTTATTGCATAACAAATTACCTCAAAATTTAGTGGCTGAAAACATTTTGTGGGTTGGGAATGTGCGTCGCCCCTTATTTAGGTGCCTCTGGCTCAGAGTCTCTCATGAGTCTGCAGTTAGGGTTTCAGCCAGGGTTGCCGTCCCATCTCAAGCCCCCACTGGGGGAGGCAGGGGAATCCACCTGCAAGCTTACATGATTGCGGGCAAGACTGTTCTCGCCACAGGCACCACTCCCAAAATAGGGCAGGTCACACCGTGGCAGCCGGCTTCCCTCACGGCAAGTGAGAGCGAACAGGAGCACCCAGGGCAGAAGCTACAGTCCTTCTGTCATCTAATCTTGAAAGCGGCACTAGCGTCCGCCTAATTCTGTTTGCCAGCAGTGAGTCCAGCCCCCTCTCAAGGAAAGGGGACGGACGACACAAGGCATGCGTACCAGGAGGAAGCGGGGTCATACCTCAAAGGCTGCCTACCACATGCTAGATGATTGTTATAAAAATTAAATGAATAAAATTCTAAAATGTTACTGTTCAAGGAGAATCAACCACGAGTTACTAATGAGATGACTTAATTTTTTAAAATCTTTGTCCTTCCCTTAATAATCCATACTTAGCCATTTTCTTGGTCTTTTCTTTCTCTTTAGGGGAAAAATGCTTTCTTTAAAGACCTAACTTCAATTCAGTTATTACCTAGTGGGGAAATGGATCCAAATTTTATTTCTGTACGACAGCAGGTAAGTTACAGTTAATCGGATTTTTGTCTCTCAGAAGAAAGTAGTAAACCAAAAATTTACTTCGAGCTGGCCTCGAAGAATGACCACTTCCGAAGTATTCTTGAAAGCGACCTTTCCTTTCAATTATACGTTCCTTTTTGATAATTTCCACAAAAAAGCCACCCTCGTTGACAGGAAAGCCAATTACTGTGATTTAGACATTGTTTAATGATGTGTACTGACGGCGCTGTGTGTCCTTCTCCGTTGGCAAGTTCTTGCTTAAAGTCGTTAGTGCGGCCGTCCAGGCTCAGCATTCCGTCGTGAAGGACAGAGAGTCCTCAGAAGAAGCAGCGACCACTCCTTTTGGGAAAGACCAAGATTGGCCAGTTCTAGCTGTGGATTTGGCTCATCACCTTCAAGTTAGCGAAGATGTGGTTCGAAGGCATTATGTGGGGGAGCTCTACAACTACGGTGCGGACCATTTAGGAGAAGAGGTAATGTCACCCTGTGAGTGCGAGGTGGGGGCTCAAGTCACAGAAATTATGGTTGGAGTAAAGAATCCATAAAGTCTCCAGTAAAGCTTTTTGCTTTTCCTTTTGTTAGGACTTATAGGCACAAAAACAACAGAATATTAAATATAAAACTGTAATCAAATTCCTGTTTCTGGCCTGTGTTTAATAAACTCCTACGGTGTGCCAGGCCTGTTCCATGCAAAGGGACATAGCGGTACCCAAAACAGACAGGGTTCCTTTCTCGTGGAATGGATGGTCTGCTGGTAGGAGCAGAAAAGTATGCTGAATTTTTCTTTTTTTTTTTTTTGAGAGCACGCAAGCCGGGGGAGGCGGGTCGGGACCAGAGGGAGAGGGAGAGAGAAATTTAAGCAGGCTACGTGCCCAGCACAAAGCCTGACTCAGGGCTCGAGCTCAGGACTCTGACGGAAGAGTCGGACGCCCAGCGGAGTGCGGTGCCGCAAGCACGCTACATTTCGTACCGGGTGGTAAGCGCTGTGAATATAGAAACAGGATCGCGTTGGAATCAGCAGAAGCTACTACAATACGGTGGTCAGAGGGGACAGCTGAACTGAGCCCCCAAGGACGGGATGCAGCCAGTCATGCAGGAGACTGGGCCAATAGCGCTTGAGGCGGAAACGAGGGCAGTCCGAGGGCCAAGGCTAGAGGGCCAGCGTGGGGGCCCGTACGTAGTGAGCGAGGATGAAGACGTCGGAGAGGAGGTGCGGACGTGGGCAGGGGTTACACCCAGCGTCTCACAGCGCACGGCTAGTCAGTGTATTCAGAAGTCCTTAGAAGGTTTTAAGCAGTCATGATGTGATTTAATTCCCTTTGCCAGAAACTTAAAAAATGACTCTTAGTGTCATATTGAATCGAGGTATTAGGGTAGTGGGCAGAAATTTGAATTTTGAACGCTAAATTTGATTCGGACTTTTTTTTTCTTTTGGTTATATACATGGCCGCAGCTCAGAAATGAACTAGACTCTTCACTGGCAAAGCCTTTCCTAGACTAAGTACCTCTGCCGACTCTTACTACATACACACTTGTCCGTGCTCCTTTCCTCAGGCCAGTCTCCAGGTTCACGACAAGGAGGTCCTCGCCTCGCAGCTGCTGGTGTTAACAGGGCAGAGGCTGGCTCACGCGCTCCTGCACACCCAGACTCGAGGGGGAATGGAGCTGCTGGCCAGACTTCCCCCCACGCTCTGCACTTGGCTGAAAGCCATGGTAAGTACGAGCGCGTGGGATCGGTCGGGTCACGGGGATGCTTTCTTATATGTGTACCTAATAACAGTTAAGGAGAAAATTTAAATTTTGAGTTTAAGTTCGTTCTGAAGAATTCTTACTGGGAAATAACTATCCTGACAACTCTTAAGTGAGTAACGATTACTGTTGTGTGTAACTGATTGGTTATTCTCGTGTCCCATTTGCAGAACCCCCAAGATCTTCAAAACACAGAAGTGCCAATTGCAACGACAGCTAAACTAGTAAATAAAGTCATCGAGCTTTTACCAGAAAACCACGGGCAGTATAGTTTAGCCTTACACCTCATTGAAGCTGTGGAAGCCGTATCTATCCCTTCTTTATGACACCTACCAAAAACGGTCTCAGATTGTGTGACTAGAACATGAATTAGTGCATGGTAATTTTACATAGTAATAAGATCTGGAATTTTATGGAGGGAGTATGTCTTTTTTCTTTTGTAAAATGAATAAAAATACATACTACTTTTTAAAAGTGTAGTCCTGGCTAAATTCCACTCCTTTGGTTAATATTGAAGATAAAATATAAACAAATACCAATTATACCATTAATTACTAACACAGATGTTTTACTGTTTATTTCTAATTTAAGCACTTAAATAGCTTTATGGGTAAACTTTGCTATTTCAAATGGGTTATAATTTACAGATTATGTTCTTATTATCAGATTCTATATTTCGTACTCAAAATGTTATTGTTATTGTAAATTTCAAATGTGTTCATTATAGTCCCCATCAGTAAAATCAGAGAAACATCCCACTCGCTTTTGTTGGCATGCTTAAATCCAACATCCTGGGCTGCTGCCTGGAGTTCTGGATGCAGACAGGTTTTTTCCCAGAGGTTTATGCTGCCGCCACCGGAGGAGGATGACCTTGCTTTGGAGGAGGAATGGGTTCAAGATCATCATATTCATCAGAAGGGACACTAAACGTTAGAACCCTTAACCTGTTGTCCTTGCCAAAATTGAGATTCTGAGACGCAAGCAACACAGCAAAATTTATTACGACGTAAGTTAAGATTTACTTTTTGTCAAGATTTGAAGTTGTATCCACATCAGGTCATTGTAAAAATGTATTATCTTGTAAAATTTATGTTTTAAAAAAAGGCAAAGATGTTAAAAATTTAAGTCCAGTTTATTTTTCCTACAAGTGTTTAGAAATGTCTGCTTCTGGGATATGGTAACGTTATCTGTTCTTAGGAACAGTAAAGGCCTAGTGATAATATAGCTCTGCAAACCTACCTCACAGCTGGGTTGAGAGAATAAAATACAACTACTTTTGTACCCTAGAGTGCCTAGAGCAGTCCAAGTGCTGAATAATTATTTGTTGATTAAAACCAGATTAACCAAAACTCTGTAAAAAGTGTTTTGAGCTCTACAAATACCAAATATTTATTAGGGTAGACCTTTGGAATGTAGCCATACAGTGCAATTTCTGATCTCTGTCATGGATCACAGTTGTCATTCATAGTAACTCACGGTGATAGGGAAGTTTGTTGCTTCACTTACTTGTAAGAAGCCAGCGTTATCAACTGTATAAAGTTGAGGAGTAGGCCCCTCACAGATATAAAGAAAAAATTCTCATGTTTGAGGATATCCCAATTTAACTTACTTTTAACTAAAAGATCACACCCAAATAAGACTTGTCTAAAAATATATCATTACCGTTTAATTTAAAAATCTTGAAAGATAAAGTTTTAAGAGGTCTTGGGTATTTGGGTGAGGGCCTGTAAGTCTGACCGAGGCACACATCGTGTACAGTAGCAGCACCGAAAAGGACCTTTTGCTGGTCCACCCTCCCGCCTCTGCTGGGATCTCCACTGGCCCATCCAGACACAGTCCTATGAGTTCTTGTAAACCTATCTAGCTTTATCTAGTCACGTGTTATGTGCATTCTAAGAGATTCGTTCTTCCTGTGATTTTTCTAAATATTCTGAAAGTAGTTATGTGTTTTGGAGGCTGGTCAAAGAAACTTTACATCCTCACTTGGATTCGATTATCACTTTTGGGGGAAGGGGGGCACCTGATAAACATGTTAGATAATAAAGCTGGTTAAACTTATTCTCGTAGGACACACAGATCTGGGGATTGTTGAGAATATTAATAAGCTGAAATACGGTTCATAGGACCATAACAGATCATTGAATTACAAATCTGTAGTTACATTTGTGATCCTAAAGTTTACCGTGCAAAGAATTTTAAAATTGAATTCTGAGTTACATGGTTAAGAAAAGCAGTTAAATATTTTACTGTTTCATCAAGGGATTTTAAAGTAAATCTGAGAGAAGAAAAGAAAATAAATACCTGTATACACATTCTGTACCAAGAAAGAGCCAGAAATAAAGGAATTAGATTGTATGTAGGATAGGTGACTTCTGAAACAAAGGTATGTTGCACTTTCTGATGGGAAGCCAGTAACAGTAGTGTTTTCCTAGCGAGAACTCCTGCCCGCCCTGCCCCCCGACACCTTTCTTCATTAACATTAAACAGGCATTTGTACCTTGTTAAATTCCACTTTATAATGCTGAAGGAAAACAGAAGTGTTCAAATAATCGTAACTTCTACATTACAGGTTATGTTTAGATGTAGAACTAGAAGAGCCAGATAAACGTAGGTGAAGAGGAACATATCAACAACTTTCTAAATGCTTCATACTTTTGCAAAAAGAAAAATAAGAAATGGAGAGAGTTTCACTCTTTGTTATAAAAATTCATCTAAGGTCAAAGTAAGCACTGTTACATTTAAATTGCTTTTTTTTAAGTGGTTAATTACAACTTAAAATCAAAGAGAATAGATTTAATAATATTAAGCTTACATGGAATATAATGTTCACTTATGAGTTGCTATGGTTCATTTCATTTATGAGACAAATCTTTTTAAAGTACTCCATGGCAACACTGAAAGCCCTCCCTCACCCTGACAGAAATGAATTTGTTGGGCTTCTAAAAGTTAGATTTCTGCTGAATAGAATTAGCTGTCCCTAGAAAGGTTTTAACCCAATACTGAATTGTTTATAAAATGCTGTTATCTATTGTAATGTACTGTAAGTAGTGACATTCTGTACATACTTCTATTTTCTGTGTCCGTTGTTGTGAACTTATGTATATTAGTGAAATAAATTTTCAGCTTTCATGTTGTTTCAACATTCATAAATATCAGTATTAAGATTTTCTTTTCCCTCTTGTATGGGAGTAACAAGTTTGGTGATTTCTTTCTAATGCACACAAAAAAACCTAGCTGTTGTGAAAAGGATGATGTTCACTAGAAAGGCAGAATGAAATCCCTCTGTCTCTTACGGGAAACACACCTCTTGCCATTCTCCTTCAAGACTCTATTTTTTACTTCAGTTTTACAACTTCATCAGTATCAGTAAATTTCCAGATGCCTTTATTTTTAGACGTTACAGAACTTAAATATGGAGTCAAGCAGCTTTATAAAATAGAAAACATTTTCGGGTCAGCCACATTTAAAGTCAAACATACCCAATGTCTCTGTTCTGAATAAATCCATTATGGATATATTGAGACCCATCTGCATATTTGTATTTTTCTGCGCGCGTGTGTGTGTGTGTGTGTGTGTGTGTGTGTGTATATACACACACACACACACACACACATTATTTCTTATCTGCTACAGGAAAAACTTGTAATTCTGAAATTTGACCATTATCCTCCACCATGTACTCTTGCCCTCATTCCCTACATCTGGGCTTTCCTCTTTCCAGTGTTGGGAACAGTCCCTCTGAATTCACGCTCGCTGCCGGCAGGGTGCTCCTGCTCAGGGGGCTGTCGACGGCCGAGTCGCTCTTACTTTCCACTCACCACTTCCATGCATCGGGGGCAGAGTGCATCTGGAGCCTCAGCCGTGTACTTCCAACAACGGGGGCATTTTTCTTTGGTAGTTGGCACGACAATTACTTTATAGGAAGACTCTTCACGAATATCCCCACCTGTGAGAGAAAGATACAGGAAGACTGACAGGCCGTTCAACTTGTATCTCTTTGCTGAATGGTTCTGCCAGTGTTTTCTTTTTTCAAAGCTTTCTCCCTCCCCTGGGGAGAGCTGGTCAGTACTGCTTCATTTGCCACATTATGTAAACAGCCATGACAGTGGACTCACACCCTGACCCCTGAGGACCGCTGAGGAATCGGAGACCCCGAGTGAGAGGGTAAGTCCCCCAAGTCACGGAGTTCTCGATCTCCTCAGGCAGAGCAGGCCTTCTTGCTCTTCAGCCGGGCTCAGTGCTGGCAAGTTACACTGCCTCTCCAGCTACACAAGAATTGTTTTAAAAAGCCAAATTATAGTGACCGCTGCAGTGTCCCCACTTAAACCTTCTTGGTTTAGGGGCGCCTGGGTGGCTCAGTCGGTGAAGCATCCCAACTCTTGACTGCGGCTCAGGTCATGATCTCAGCGTCAGGCTCCAAGTGGGATGTGGCGCCTGCTTACAATTCTCAAGCTCTCGCTCCCCCTCCCCTCCCTCCACCTCTCTCTTTCACACCCCTCTTAAAAAAAAAACAAACTTGTTTTAGACAAAAAGTAACAAATTTCTCCACTATTAATACTCTAAGACTTCAGCCTAAATATATACAGTGAAGAAAATTATTTTCTTCAGAGAATGTACATTAACATTTTGAAAAGCAAGTGAGAATCTTTACTACAGGGTCAGTGCTTCCAGGCCTCAGACTTAAACTGATGCCCATAAATGAGCCTCCCACCTCCTGATGGCACCTAACAACCATGAGGAACACAGGGAGCGCCACTGTCCCCACAGTATCTGCGGCCATTGTCTGTTAGGTGACACGCCTCCACACCATCACTGAGAATGAAGTAGGCGGACAAAAGTCCCCTATCGAACACCTACCAACTGCCTGCTTGTGAGATCCCACTGTGGGAATGAATTCCATAAAACTTCTTCCTTAACCCTTCATGAAGATTGGCGAAATCTTTTAACATAGGGTGTGCAAATAGATTTCCGAGTCCACAGTGGGGAAGGGCAGGCTAGGCAGGGCCAGGACCCTGAGTGAGGCCAGCTGGCGTCACCTACGATGACCACCATCCACAGGACAGGGAGGAGAAGCGCTCTCCTCTCGTCAGTCCTGTGTTCCCAAGATCATCGCGTAGGACACTTCTCAAAGCTGGTTTAGAAACCTGGCCAGCTTCCATAAAAAGATGTATTCCAAGAACATACCTGCCTTTAGAACACATCTGATCCCCTGCAAAGCTGAAGATGACCTACGATTATCACTCTGTTCTCCAGATCTCACCTGTTACCTTCCCCTCCTCCTTACCTTCTAAATTGATCAGGAATGTCCCTTTGCGCTCTATTACATCTGTAGTTACCGATCGTGGTTCCTGAGAGAGTAAAGTCGTCTGGGAAGCCATCATTAGCTCGTTCAACTGAGAGGTGCTGGAAGTCTCCTCAGCTTGTAGCATCTGGGAATAAGCATGTTAAGGTTACTGTCTAAATGTTTACTGCAAACTGAGGTTAGACGAATTAACAATGCAAATTCTTGTATTCAGTAAGTGACCCTTTAGTATCCTTATCTCCTAAGCTAATCTATTAAATCAATTAGAAAAAGTTTTTATTTTATTTTTGAGTGGGGGGAGGGGCAGAGGGAGAGAAGAGGAGAGAAACTCATGCAGATTCCCTGATGAGCAGGGAGCCGGATACGGGGTTCAATCCCATGACCCTGAGATCACAACCTGAGCCAAAGTCAAGAGTCAGCCGCTTAAACGACTGAGCCACCCAGGCGCCCCTAGAATGAAAAGTTTTAATTAAAAATTTCCAGGCAATAGTATGTGCTCTCTATATAATATGCTCTATGCCAGGCACTTCACTATGCCAGGTGCTAAATGTCCATTACTTCTAATCATCATGGTGTTTCTTATCCCATTTTCCAAACGAGGAAACCTGTTCCAAGGGGTTAACTACTCACGGTTCTCAAGCAGTAAGTGGTGGAGCTGTACTGCTAGCCCAGGTCTGTGAGCCTCAGAGCCCAGACTGCTTTTCCCTGTGTCCGGCCTCCCACATTAGGAGAGGTGGTAAGATACTATCTACATAGACCTGCTTTTAGCAACACAGACCAAAGGTGCCAAATGAATAAAGCACAGAGCTATTCTCAAGTACAATAAGGTTGGATGTTTGATAAACATTTTTACTCTTTTCATTGTAATTCTGATCTTCAAGATGAGTTTATAAGCTAATACAGACATTCCTTTAAAAAAAAAAATCAAGAGGTGCCTGAGTGGCTTAGTCAAGTGGCTGACTCTTGATTTTGGCTCAGGTCGTGCTCTCAGGGTCATGGGCTCAAGCCCCGAGTTGGGCTCCGTGCTGAGTGTGAAGCCTGCTTGAGAGTCTCTCTCTCTCCCTCCCTCTGCCCCTCTCCCTCTGCCCCTCTCCTTCTCCTACACTCTCTCAAATACAAATTTTAAAAAACTCAAGAAAAAAACAGGAGACTCAATGAGATTAGTTTTAACAAATTCATGCAATTAGTAATTCATAGATTCAGAACTCCATCTGACAGCTACTTAGTGTAATTCCTAGGAAAAATACATTATTTTTAAAAATCCCAAAGTATTTTTTCCAATATAAATGATCCAAATAAGCTGTATTTTTTTTTAGCTTAACTACTCGGAACTAATGAAGTCAAAAGACACAAGACATGTAGGAGAAAAGCCCCATACCAGGCTGTGTAGCCTTAGCTAGGTCACAGTTTCAATGGTCTTCAGTTTCCTTGCTCACAAAATAAAGGAGTCAGAGTCAAACCCTTCTCAACTTATAAAAAGATTATTTATTTAGAGAGAGAGTGGGGGGGGGCAGAGGAAGAAGGAGAGAGAGACTCTGACTCTGCTGAGCACGAGCCCCACGCAGGGCTCGATCCGGTGACCAAGAGCATGACCTGAGGTGAAATCAAGAGTTGGATGCTTAGGGCGCCTGGGTGGCTCAGTCGTTAAGTGGCTGCCTTTGGCTCAGGTCATGATCCCAGCGTCCTGGGATCGAGTCCCACATCGGGCACCCTGCTCCGCGGGAAGCCTGCTTCTCCCTCTCCCACTCCCCCTGCTTGTGTTCCTGCTCTCACTGTCTCTGTCTCTGTCAAATAAATAAATAAAATCTTTTAAAAAAAAAAAAAAAATTAAAAAAAAAGTTGGATCCTTAACCTGAGCCACCCAGGTGCCTTCCAACTTACAAATTTTAAAATGTGAGTATCTTACTGAAATTATCTGCTGTCTGATCAATAATCTCCTACAGACTGCAAGTCTCAAATCTTAATTACATTACTAAAAATTGAACCTGAGCTTACCAACCAATTCGCAATAATCACGCCTCGGATAAACCTCATTGGCTACGATACTGCCATACCAACCAAGTGAGATGGTCATTTTTAGAAAACTATGATAGCAGTAAAACTTTAAAAAACATATTGTCAATTCTCTTCTCAAGCATTAAAAAGTCTTGAGTCAATATGTTAAGCTATAAGCCAATGTGGCCAATGAACAATTAAGAATGCCAAGAAGAAAACCTTGATGGTTCTTCTGGAAATAAAAATAGGAGGAATGCTTTGAGATGGCATGGTAATTTGCTGGAGCAAATGAATTTTCTTCAAATCTCCTGAGAAAAAGATGGAAATCTTCTTTAGATTTGTTTTGAACCTGGTCCAGATGGACAAAATTCTCAGAAAACTAGATCCTTAACACAAAACCCTCAATTTTTGTGTATTGTAATAATAATGTCATCAGTTTCTGTCACTTACCTAAAAAGCCCCGAGGATTTGCATTTCAAATAGGACTTTGTTGCACCTTGCCTGTCTCAACTTACAAAGGATGTAGCAACAGAGTACATGTTTTGTAGGAGAAGGGAAAGGAAGCATAGAGAAGGAGGAAACAATCTGTGATAATATCAGGATTACAAGATATCTAAAGTAAAAAAATCTTACTTATACAGAGATTTTTAAAAGCCAAATTTCAGGTGAAAGTGGTAGGATACGAACATCCCTTCCAAAGAGACAAACTGCTACTCACCTCTATTATCTCAAAAAGCAGCCCAGGCTCGATCACAAGGATAACCTTGTACTCGGCTGCATTTTTACCAGGGATGCTCCCAAGAAATGAATCTCTCATGGCGCATGTGCTCTCTATGGCTTCCTCTAATCCAGGCTTCTTCCAGATAGAACTTGTTCTAATCCACCCAGTACGAAAAACACTCTGGGGTTCTTTGAAAAAAAGAAAACAGTAATAAAAAAATAAAAAATAAAAGTCGTTTACATATATTCCAAACTGCATAGAAAGATCTAACCATTAAATATTTACTATTCATGGGAAACAAGAATTGATACTTACGGTAAGTATTATGGAGCCATTCTAAATGCCTACCATTTATATTCACATTTTGAAACTTAAACAAAGGATAAAATATTATAGTAAAATCCCAAAGGAAAAAAGGATGCCTAGAAGAAAATAAAATAGAAAAAAATAGCCCAATATTGACAGTAGTTGTCTTTGGATAGTAAGACAAATCATGAGTGACTTTTCCTCCTCTTTCTAAATTTCTATAGTTCCTAATTTTCTATAAGCTTAATACAATCAGAGGGGAAAGACTATTATAAAAATATTCACTAAAAGGCCCTACACTTGGTTTCAATAAAACCTAAATCATAACTTCAGACGCTGATAAAGGTATTTAAGAAACTGATCTTGCAGTACGGTCAAGCTGCCGGCACGCTGCAGAATGCACTCCGACGGTGGCCTGAAGGCTGTCTGAAATCCATCCTACTCTGTGACAAACGAGGGCAAAGGACGGAAGGACCAAGACACGTCTTGCCACAAGGCGCTCACTGTAGGCGCGGAAGTACCCCTTCCACGAAACAGATGAGATCTGAGGTTGCGGCCCTCATCAAGGGCCTTTGTCCTCTCAGGAATCCATCAAGTACTCCTTACCTTCCGTGTAAGGCATGTGCTGGAACACCTCTTCAGCCAAGTGAGGAAGAAGGGGGGCAAACGAACGAACCACGACGTCCAAAATTTCAGCTAACACGGTCTGGCAAGAGCGCCGTTTGGGGTCACCTGCACGTTCACAGTAGAGCCTGAACGAGAAGCACGTGCTCAGCAGGGGCCGTTTTATACGCAGAGGATGCAGAGGCAGGATGCGCCTCAGGCGGGCTTCTTCCTGCCGCGGGGCGAATCCTGCAGCTCGGACCACCGTGGGACTTAAGCAGCAGATACTCCGTCACCTAACTGTCCAGCTGAGTCCTCTACCCCACTTCCCTCCCCGGAGGGGAACCTCTCGCAGCAGCTGTGCCACAGGCACCGCGAGGCTGAGACGGCTGACTGTGTGTTAGAGGACAACGGAGACGTTAGCTGATGCTCCTTCTCTTCCAATCTTGGCAGCGTGTTCGGAGGGAGTCCCAGTCCCTGCGCGTAAGGTCCTTGAGGTGCTGATGGCCTGGGGCCGACCCTCACACAGGCCTGGCTGCTATCGGTGAAGACCAAGCACCAAGCCTTCCTCTAAAAGCACATCACTGACCTACACGATGTGTCACCACGGTAACAGGTGCCTGTATATTTGTCTCTCCTCCTCAAAATTTACAAACTCCCGAGGATAGGTGCCATACTCCTCACCTCATACTGGCACCTATTCCTTCCTGAGCACTTACTTTCTCAAACACAGCACAAAGCACATTCCTTATGTTCTCTCTCTTCATAATCACATTATGAGGTTTGTATTATCACTTAACTTGAGAACCCAACTTCTTAATAACTGCACAATGTCACCCATCTTGCTCGCCACTATAGACACTCAAGAAATAGTTGAATATTTTAATATTCAGTCATACATACCGGTCTTTGATTATGCTGAAATAAAAGTTAGAGAGCTCTCTGGTATAAAATGCTCGTAACAGCCGAACAACTTTTCCAAAATCGTACTGTTTATATGCATCAGTAATCTAGGGAACAAAAGCCAATAAATTTGGAAGTTGGGGTATGCCAACGAAAATGTAAGTCATCATGAGCAAAATATGTACCTTTTCAAAATATGTTTCAAAGGCAGACAACTACAAAAAAGGAGATATGCAAGAGTGACTGAGGATCTTTCAAACATTTCTGGATATCAAATTCAACTACTGTCAGAAAATACTGAATATTCTACTCTTGGAACTAGATAAAACACTCATCAAAGGAAGGGATCAGGTTTAAACTGATAAACTACACCATTTTAAAATAGCAAAGAATGCAAGTTACCAATGTTCCCTCATTTATGCCTGAAAAGTAAAAGAGGGCAAAAATCTGCAGGTATGTCTCTGACTTAACGGTACATAGAAGCAACCACATTTCCAATTTTTGAGAAAACACACATTATCTTTGTTTATATATAAATGAGAAGTATCTTACAAAACACATAGGAATAGTCATTTCAGTTATTTCTATAGTTTGATGGGTTCATCTGCAGATAAAATACGGCTCTACTTTATTCCTTCTTGTTGGAGAAATACATAAAGCAGATCTTGAGAGAAAAATGTGGTCTGAGGCCTGGGCCTATGTTTCCACCAGGTACTGATAGTCTTTTGAAAAACCAGGAAAAAAATCCTAAGATTTCATACCTAAAGTCAACCTCAGAATGTGTGCAATTTATCAAGTATAATTCTTCTCACTGCAGTCATTACTATTTCTAGTAGCATCTATTCTGCCTGCACGCATTCCAATTTCAACATTTGGCAGTACGGATATTTCTATTTCCCAAGAGCTTACTAATTCATACTGACCTTGTTTGCTAAGCCCTGCAGTAAGTGCAGCATGTACTGGTCTACAACATACATACTGTTAACAGGGACGGAGTCTGTTTCTGGGTTGAAACCAGCGACATTTCCCAGAAGAAAGCGGAGTGTGTTCCTGAGCTATTAAGGTTGAAAAAAACATGCAGTCAAAAAATATATGAGGCCTTCAATTCTTGCTGAAAAGTTATTTTATTTTTCTATAATTTTTATACAACTCATGTTACTTTCTTAATGGGATACTGTTTTAAAAAATATCATTCCTAAATGAGACTACAAATGCAAAAAAAGAGACTCTCATTTCAATAGCCAAGTTACAGAACGAACCCCTGGACTTTACACATGAAGACTGATTTTTCATTATATTTCTTTATAACCTTATAAAGCCAAACCACCTTTCGGTGGCCCAGTTTGTTCATCTGTATAGGTAAAAATATTATTTTCACCTGCTTCACAGGCAAAAATAAAGATAAATGGAATAAATGTGAAAGGTCATTGAGCACATGAGAAGTATATGAAATTAGGGGCGCCTGGGTGGCTCAACTGTTAAGTGTCTGCCTTTGGCTCAGGTCATGATCCCAGGGTCCTGGGATCGAGCCCCGCATCGGGATCCCTGCTTGGCGGGGAGCCTGCTTCTCCCTCTCCCTCTCCCACTCCCCCTGCTTGTGTTCCTTCTCTCGCTAGGTCTCTGTCAAACAAATAAATAAAATATTTTTTTTAAAAAGTATATTAAATTATCATTTTGTATTATGCTATATTTTATGAAGTATAAAAGACAACATATAAAGTTTTTAGGATTACACTATTAATATTTTTAAACAAACAGGATTATTTTTAAATGCTCACAACGTGTGGAAACTCATTTTCCATTGCTGTTTTGCAATACCAAACAAAATGTTCCTCATTTTTAAAAAAAGTTATTTAGCTGACCTTTTATTCAGAAACAGGAAGAATAATGACTCTGACCTTGCTAATATCATCTCTGGCAGCATTAAGTACAGATGGACTAATGGTCACTTCAGTGAAGACGTTGGACTCCGCTACCCACCAGCGAAGGACATCAGCACCATAGGGAGGCTCCTTTTTTTGATCCTTTCAGTGGAGAAAAAAGACATGTAAACATATAAATGGCTTTCAATTCTAATTAGGTGATCAAATGTTTTAGGTATTCCTCCTCAGAAATATCTGAGCACAACTTGGGCATCAAATCCCCCTGCACTGTAATGAAACAGGGCTAACAATCTCAGAATCAGCTGCACGTAAACCACACTGCGAAAGCGTGCGCTCTGCGGTCCCGCTGCTTGTGCAGACGCGGGCGTGTCTGCACACGTCCTTCTAGCACAGCTGGGGCCTCAGTGGAGCCCTGACGCCTCTCTGATGGAGGAAGGGGAATAGAGGGGCTGCTTTTCCCTTCCGGCACTCCCCAGCAACTCCACATACAGCAAGGATTCCTGGACAGGAGGGCAGTAAAAAGCCAAAGGAGTAAAATAACAGACAAGTGATTTCTTTTCTGAAAGCAACTCCAAAAGAAAGCAAATTATTAGCAACCCCAGATCTGATGTCCATCAATGATTTGCTTTAAAGTGTATAATTTCCAAGAATATAATGAAACATGAAGTTGCAATCTCATTTTTTTCTTACACTGTTTCCATGTAACTGTAAATTTTTGTTTTTTTAAATACATTTTCCCAATTTTTAAAGTTCCAATTAAAAGAAGGGATCAGGCGCCCGGATGGCTCAGTCAGTTAAGCATCTGACTCTTGATTTCAGCTCAGGTCATGATCTCAGGGTCATGAGATCGAGCCCCGCGTTGGGCTCCATGCTCAGTGGGGATTTTCTCTCTCTCCTTCCCTCTGTCCTTTCCCCCTGCTTGCGTACATGCTCTCTCTCTAAAATAGATAAATCTTAAAAAAGGGGGAGGGAGGAGGTGGATAGCATGGTTCAGGACCTAATTAGAGATTCAGACCTGAAATAAGCCAATGGGGCCACAATCCCAGCCCTTCTCTTTTTCATTAAAATCATTAAGAGTCTAGATTTACACTAAGTTCTACTCCTGAACCCGGTACTACACTACATGTTAACTAACCACAATTTAAATAAAAATTTGGGAGGAAAAAAAAAAGTCTAGATTTAAAACATGGTAAGGCATCTGCTATTAGCATAAAAGATGGTTGTTGTTGATATTTTTGTTGTTTTACACTGAAATAACTACATTAAGGTTTTGGCTGCCAACTTAAAAGCGTTAGAACAAAAAAAGTTGTTTTTGTTTTTTTAAAAGATTTTATTTATTTATTTGAGAGAGAAAGAGAGTGGGGGAGAACACGAGAGCGGGAGAGGGAGAAGCAGACTCCCCACCGAGCAGGGAGCCCGATATGGGGCTCGATCCCAGGACCCTGGGATCATGACCTGAGCCGAAGGCAGACGCTTAACTGACTGAGCCACCCAGGTGCCCCAAAACAAAAAAGGTTTTAGAGAACCACCTACTTGTCCTCCATTGATGACCACATCAGGATCAATGACATTCCCAAGAGACTTGGACATCTTTTCTCCCTTTTCCCCAAGGGTGAATCCATGAACCACCACTGTCCTAAGAAGACAAATCAGCCGTTATGATAATAAACATAGTTATAATGATCTCTTTGAAGATCATTTATGGCTTAAAGAGTACTTCAGCTTGAAAAAAAAAACAGGATTTTTCTAAACGGATTATGTATGAAAGCTTTTCTTGAAAGTCAAATTCTCAGCTGCTTATTTATCATGATTGTTAGACAGTAAGCTCTTATACGTAGAAAAATTTTTGATGTTTACATTCATACACAAATATTTCCTGAGCATCTATTATGTATTGATTTTGATCATTAAAATTAACCAGGAAAAAGTATGTCTTAAAAAGAGCAGATTATCATCTCAAGATTATTTTCAAAAAGACAATTTGAGACAAATAGATCTGTTGTTCTACGGGCGTTTAAAAGCATGTTATACAAGAAACAAACACGGAAATTATTCTGGGATGGATTTTCATTGTGAGACAGCAACAATCTAATAAAATTCACTACAGGAATGTTTCAGTTCATTAGCCACCTGTGGATATTACGAATATAAGGATATGTGACCTCAGGCTGCCTTCAATCAACGTAGAGTGCCCTTCTCTATATTCCTCCATGTCAAGTCTTCCCGTATTTCAAGATCTAGCTCTTCACAGATGTCCCCACTGTTCCAGTCAATGCTGTTACCTCTTGTGGGAATAACAGGGTGTACCAGTGACAAGACTTCTCTGTATTACTGTCTCCTTTGTCTCTCTCTTACTTCAAATTCTTATTTCTCTCATGAAACAAAAGATTAAGCTAGTAAAGATGTTTTATATCCAGACATACCTCGGAGATATGGCAGCTTTGGCTCCACACTACTGCAGTAAAGTGAGTCAAAGGCATTTTTTTGTTTCCAGTGCACATAAAAGTTATGTCTATACTATACTGTAATCTACTAAGTGTATAATAGCTTTATGTCTAAAAAAACAATGTACATTCCTTAATTTAGAAATATTTTATTGCTACAAAATGGTAACTATCACCTGAACTTTCAGCAAATTGTAATCCTTTTGCTATGGGAGGTTGATGGCTGCTGACTGATCAGGGTGGAGGGTGCTGCCAGTGGGGGTGGCTGTGGCAATTTCTTTTTTTTTTTAAGATTTTATTTATTTGAGAGAGTGAGCGAGAGAGTGAGCACAAGCAGGGGGAGGGGCTGAGGAAGTGGGAGAAGCAGGCTCCCCGCTAAGCAGGGGGCCCAACGCAGGGCTCGATCCCAGGACCCCGGGATCAGGACCTGAGCCGAAGGCAGACACTTTACCGACTGAGCCACCCAGGCGCCCCTGTGGCAATTTCTTAAAATAAGACAACAATGGAGTTTGCCACAGTGATTGACGGCTTTTCATGAACCGTCTCTCTGTTTCATGTGGTATCTGATAGCATTTTACCCGGAATAGTACTTTCAAACTTGGAGCCAACGCTCTGGAACCCTGCCCCTGCTCTCTCAGCTAAGCTGACGTAATATGCTACATCCTCTGCTGTCGCTCCAACAAGCTCCACAGCCTCTGCTGTCGCTCTGACAAGCTTCACTCACAGCCTCTGCTGTCGCTCCAACGAGCTTCACAGCCTCTGCTGTCGCTCCAACAAGCTTCACAGCCTCTGCTGTCACTCCAACAAGCTTCACTGCCTCTTCACCAGGAGCAGATTCCATTTCAAGACACCACTTTCTTTGTTCATCCACAAGAAGCTACCCCTCATCTGTGAAAGCTGTATCAGGAGATCGCACAATTCAGTCCCATCTTCAGGCTCCACTTCTGATTCTGGGTCTCCTGCTGTTTCTACCACATCTGCAGCTACTTCCTCCACGGAAGTCTTGAGCCTTCAATTTGTAAAAATAAAATGCAGTACCTGCGAAGCGCAATAAAGCGAGTACCCAGCAGAAGTACTTAAAGTGTGAAGACTTGTTTAGCTCAGGTTTAACACTTACTTAAAAGGTGCTTTTTTCCTTGTTGCCACACTTGTTAATAAAGAAGACTGAAACCACCCGCCAAGCTGGTCTTTTCCTTCCAAGTACAAATCTGCTCTTTGGTCAGTACCTCAAAAACAAACATTAAAAAACACAGAAGTTAAAGTTAATTAAAACTGGAAAATGAAAATATGTATCAAAGTGTTAATAAAAGTAATCATGTTATTTATTTCCTGTGTCATGTTATACCTGAGATTTAGATTGCATTCACTTGAGCTCTTACCCCCACTGCCCATGAGAATAGCTCTTTCCGCCATCTTTCCATGCTGCCATTAACGGTGCACATGAATGTCCTGGCAGATGCTCTCAAGCGCATTAACAATGCTGAGAAGAGAGGCAAATGCCAGGTTCTTATTAGGCCATGCTCCAAAGTCATCATCCGGTTTCTCACTGTGATAATGAAGTATGGTTACATTGGCGAATTTAAAATCACTGATGATCACAGAGCAGGGAAAATTGTTGTGAACCTCATGGGCAGGTTAAACAAGTGTGGAGTGATCAGCCCCAGATTTGATGTACAACTGAAAGATCTAGAAAAATGGTAGAACAACCTGCTCCCGTCCCGCCAGTTTGGTTTCATTGTCCTGAAAACCTCAGCTGGCATCATGGACAATGAAGAAGCAAGACGAAAACACACAGGAGGGAAAATCCTGGGATTCTTTTTCTAGGGATGTAATACATACTTGCAAATAAAATGCCTCAATGGAAAAAAAAAAAGATAAAGAGAATAAATGTTAGAGTATGATCTCCTAACCACAGGCGACTAAAACACCACCTAAATTAGGGACTAATTAATAATTAACAATATCAATATTTCCAGTTACATCTTCTATGAAAATGAGCATCTAATAACTTTATAAATGAAAATACTCTATGTGATATTATAATGATGGATAGATGTCCATTATCCATTTCTCCAAACCCGTAACATGTACAACACCAACAGTGAACCGTAATGCAAACTGTGGACTTTGGGTGGTTATGATGTGTCACTTTATAGGTTCATCTCTTGTAACGAATGTGCCACTCTGCGGGGGGAAGCAGACAATGAGAGAGGCTGTGTGTCTGTGGAGGCAAGAGGGATGTGGAAAATCCCTATACCTTCCTCCTGATGTGGCTATAAATCTCAAACTGCTCTAAAAAAATCAAGTCTTTCAAAAAAGATAGCAAAAGAAAAAAATGTGGCCAAATTTGTTGGGACATATGTATAAGCAAGGTTGAGAGCTACTTCTGCATTCAACAATAAACCACGGTTAATTCAAGAGTTAAAATAATCTGAGATAAAAGACCATTTGGCAAACATTGTAATTGTAAGTAACAATCATTTCAGTCAAGAATCATCAAGGGTGCTTAACCACTAGGCGAAAATTTGGTGAAAAAACAGGGTATTTCCAGTCTTAAAGTATCTTCCTGCAAGATACTTACTAATGCAACAATTCCTATAGGGAGATGGGGTGAGAAATAACCACAAGAGAGAAAGAGAGAAAACAGGATGACACCACCTCCAAGGGATCAAAGTTCAACATCACCAGTAAGTCACTGTGTGACTTCTGTTAGGATGTATTGAAGGGGACACAGTATCTCTTCTGTGATATTCCTGCCCAAAATGCATAGTCTAAATCTCATCATGAGGGACAAACATAAAATGAGGGACCATCTACAAAATAACCTGTACATTCATGAATGTCAAGGACATGAAAGACAAGAACAAAATGAGACTAAAGTGATAGGACAACTAAATGCCGCAAATGACCCTAGGCTGGCTCAAGGACCCTTTAGATTTTTTTTCTTTTCCGATAAAGGACATTACTGGGTGAAAGGTGAGTAAGATCTATAGGTTAAAGGATGGAATCAGTGTTGATTTCCTGATTCTGATATTTGTATTGGTTATACAAGAGAGTGTTGTGGTTTTAGGAAATATACACCAAATTATTTAGGGATAAAAGAGCATCAAGTCTGCAACTTACCCTTAAATGGTTCAGAAAAGTGTTTATATATACAGAGAAAAAATATATAAAACAAACATAGTAAAATGCTAACTTTGGAAAATCTAGATGAAGGGTATGTGATACTTCTTTACTCTGTGACTTTTCAAAGTAAAATGTTTGGGTTTTTTTAAAAGATTTTATTTATTTATTTAAAGACAGAGCCTGTGGGGCGCCTGGGTGGCTCAGTCATTGAGCATCTGCCTTCAGCTCAGGTCATGATCCTGGGGTCCTGGGATCGAGCCCCACATCGGGCTCCCTGCTCAGCGGGAAGCCTGCTTCTCCCTCTCCCGCTCCCCCTGCTTGTGTTCCCTCTCTGTCTCTCTCTCTGTCAAATAAATAAATAAAATCTTTAAAAATTAATTAAAAAAAATAAAGAGAGAGCCCATGTGAGTGGGGGGGAGGGGCAGAGAGGGAGAGAGAGAGAGAATCTCAGGCAGACTCTGTGCTGAGTGCAGAGCCCAACACACGCTCAATCTCATGACCCTGAGATCTTGACCTGAGCTAAAACCAAGAGTCGGACACTTAACCAACTGAGCCACCCAGGTGCCCCAGTTTTTTTTTGGTTTTGTTTTTTAAAAGAACATGAGGTCTTTGGGGAAGATTACTTCCATATTTTAAATCTAAACTCACAACTCTAAGAAGCTCCCGCAATCCCCTTTAGTTGTGAAATGAAGATTTGTCCTTACGTCCTAATACTGAGGATTCAGTGTTGTAATTCTCATGTGACAATGAGTATCTGGCTGGAGCGGGAGACAAAATTAAAATAATTAAATCAAGCCAGTTCAATTCATTCAACATTTCTGAGCACTTCTTACCCGACAGGTACTGTCGGGTAATAGACACTGGGAGGGGGGAATGTAAAGAAATCTGGTAGCTGCCTTCTTGGAGCTGATTACTAATGAGATGGATTTTATGTTACATAAGAAATAACTGTGTTGGGTGTCATCAAGGCAAAACTACAGCTCGGCCAGTCCATGCAGCTAGGAAAGTCTAAGAGGCTATAACAAGACAAATGCATATGTGCAGTAAGAACAAAATGTCTTAGCCTCAACATCTAGAGCGCTACGTCTATTCCCTACTCTTCTTCTTCCTCTCCTGATCTGTAACCATTTGTGACCCTCAACTTTTACGATGCTGGAGCTCAAATCCCCTCCCACCCAGAATGTTCACTTCTTGCTGGTGACCACATTTCAGATATGGCAACCTTCAATGAGATGATCAATAACAGAATGCTGGTGGCAATCCTCTCCTGAAATAAGTATATAATGAAACAGCAAGTATCAGCAAACCCTCTTCATCTCTGACAGATGCCTGCTTGTGGGCTCGTGAAATGATCACTCACAATCCCTCGCCTGGCGTCAGACTACAGTTTTGTCCTCTTAGCACAGGTGCTGCTCCCAAGCCTTGATTAACAAACCTGAAACACAAGGGCTTTCAATCATCTCTAAAATCTCTGTCAGCCCTAAAGTGTCTAAAAAGCTGGCTGCTGCCCAAGGCTTTACAGGAGTCAGGACAAAAGCCGTCTGAAGATGGCACAGGTGCTGTATTCAGACTCCCGGGTCTGAGTCCCGGCTGTGCTGTGGACCAGCTGTGGGGGCTCAGCTTAACCTTCCATCGTTCCCACTTCTTCACTAAAATGAGGACAACACCAAAATCTGTTTACCTCATAAGATTGTTACAGAGACTAAAGAAGTGAGAGAACATGCTTGGACACAGGGAACAACCAGTAAATGTTAATTGTTACAAAGATAGATCACAAAGAGCACTGGTATTTCCTGATGGCAAATTCCGAACATTTTTTTCAAGCCATTCTTATATGAAACAATACTCGTGAAAATGTGATTAGTTCTCCTAAACTATTTTAAAAATATATAGTCTCTGATCCTGTTCTGGAAATATATGTTGTAACATTCTAATAAAACAAGAGGATATCAGGCAATTAATAAGAGCACAACAAAACAGTTAATATTTAGCAAGGGTAAAGTCTCGATGTCTTCTCGTTCTCATATACATGTTGAATTGCTGGAACTGGGTAAGAAGCAAATATCATCCTAGAAAAGGGGGTGTAGTCCCAGAAAATTTCTGCAAGCCACAGCCTTTCAAGGTGGTGTGTGAAAACAGTGGAGAAAGACGGAGTGGGTTGGGGCCGGGAGAAGATCGGGCACAGCAAAGTTCTGGACAACAAATGAAAAAATTAAAGCTTGTGTGAACTTTCCAAATGAAGATAAGTCTAGTCTTGGATGGTAAGAAATAGGAAGAAAAGTCAAGCTCAAGGGCTGGAATACTGTGGAACTACTGTACAACCTCATATAATGAATTACTGGGACTATTTCCTATTTTAGCCAGTTTATTTTTAGAAATGATTTTTTTCTAACAAATGGACATTCTCACTTCAAGAAATTGGTAAAACACTGATAAGTTCAAAAAAATAAAATCACATATATCCCACTACCTAGAGATTATCACTTTATTTCACCATATTTCCTTCCAGTATTCTGTCTATGCTCATCAACATTTCTAGGAGTTTGTTAGCATATCAAGATAATTTGCCTGCATCATGCTTTTTGTATTCTGCACTTTTAAAATGTAACATGCCCTGGGGCGCCTGGGTGGCTCAGTTGGTTAAGCGACTGCCTTCGGCTCAGGTCATGATCCTGGAGTCCCAGGATCGAGTCCCACATCGGGCTCCCTGCGCAGCAGGGAGTCTGCTTCTCCCTCTGACACTCTTCCCTCTTGTGCTCTCTGTCTCTCATTCTCCTCTCTCTCAAATAAATAAATAAAATCTTTAGAAAAATAAAAAAAATAAAATGTAACATGCCCTTAGATAAAACCATACCCACAATCATTTTTCAAAAACATGACTGAATGGCTGCATATTACTCTGTCATATCAACTTATATCATATTGCTAAAGTCATTTATCTACACATGGACAATGAGCCACTGTGTCAAATCATGTACTGTCAGAAATAACACTGTAAAAAAAAATAACACCATAATGAATATCCTCACACATAATTCTCCATTCAGATCTGATTACTTCAACAGGAGAGATGCCTACAAATAGAATTTTTTTGGTCCAAGGACTGAAAACCACTCCAAAGCTCTTGATGCGTAATGCAAAAATTCTTTACGGTAAGTTTGCACCAAATTACATTCAAATAGCAATGTACAAGGCGGAGGAATGGTGCCAATTATTTCTCTAGTTTTTAATCTTTTATCTTTTTTTCCCTGAATAGATCTTTTTTTTTAAGTTTTATTTATCTCTACCCCCAACGTGGCGCTTGAACTCACGACCCCGAGATCAAGAGTTGCATGCTCCTCCAGCTAAGCCAGCCACACACCCCAGACCTTTTAGTAAAAGAAAAAATAGGAACTTTCTTATGGAGGTAGAAATAAACTTGGGAGTTGTAAAATTCCAGGAAAAGTAACAGTTAACTATGTGGCAAAAAGTATTTTTATTATGGCAACTTTCTCTCCTAGGAAAATTATAAAAATTAGTATTTAGAGGGAATAATACACTGTTCAGAACAATAAACCTCTAAGATTATGATTTAGGCATGGCAGTAAATAAAGAATAAGCCAATTATTTAAAAAAAAAACTATCAAAGCAAATCAGCCATAAAACTTGACTAATCTATAATTTCATTACTAGATTTGTTTAACTTACCTTAATTGATAAATTTTAAGATTATTGCATTTAAGAAGGCAAGTTGTAGAACCAGCACAAAACCATATTTGTCAAAACTACTGCTTAACCAATGTTAAAATATAATTATTAATTTTTAAAATTAGGCTTTTAAAAAGTATTATATATGTTCTTAAAAGGGTGACCTTTTAAAAAAAGTCATTTGTAAATCTAAGTTGCAAATCTTAGTTTCTCTTTCAAAAAATCATCTTTTTTCTATTTGCTTCAAGTTATTTCAATTTGTTAAAAAAAAAAAAGGGGGGCCCTGGGTGGTTCAGTCAACTGAGCATCGGACTCTTGGTTTGGCTCAAGTCGTGCCGGGGGGGGGGGGGGGGGGTGGTCCTGGGATGGAGCCCCAGGCCTGGCTCCGTGCTCAGTGGGGGGTCTGCTTGGGATCCGTCCCTCTTCCTCTCCACCCCCTTCTGCTCTCTGGCATGCTCTCTCTCTCAAAGACATAAATAAAACCTTAGGGAAAAAAACAGAAATGAAGTAGAATAAGTATTTTAAAACACTAATTACTTCACTAGGTGAATGGATAAATAAGTTACGGCCCATCCAGACAATAGAATACTACTCAGCACTACAAAGAAATGACCTATCAAGCCAGGAAAAGACATGAAGAAACAATCGATGCATGTTATTATTAAGTAAAAGAAGCCAACCCGAAAAGCTACATACTCTATGACTTCAACTATATAATATTCTGAAAGAGGCACAACTACGGATAGTGAAAAGATCAGCGGTTGCCAGGGGTTAGCAGGGAAGAAGGGATGGAGGCGGCACACACTTTTCATGCAGTAAAAACTATACTGTGTGATACTATAATGGTAGATACATGTCATTATACATTTGTCAAAACCCACAGAACATACAACACCAGGGGTGAACGCTAATGTAAACTGTGGACTCTGGATGATAATGATTTGTCAGTGGAGGTCCATTGACAGTAACAAGTGGACCTCTGTAGTGTTGGCTGACAGTGGGGGGGGGTGGGGAGGGGAGGCAGACTGTATGGGATTTCTGTACTTTCCTCTAAAACTGTTCTAAAAAATAAAATCTGTTTAAAATTTTTGAAAAACAATTATTTTTAAATCACTGCAATAATTAACGCCTTTGGTAAACATTTAAAGAATTTTTTTAGGAATGATTCATTTAAAAATGCTATTCCCTTTCAGAAAGTGTTCCAGTTTCAGTTTAAGTACTATTGACTTGAACTCACAATGAAACAGGTGCTTGACCTGGTGTTAACATTCATAAGTCAAATCTCTTTCACTGCTATAAAACCTGTCAGCGAAAAGTAAAACCAGTTATGTATGCTATATTCACCAAATTCCTCTTGTACTGAGGAAGACTGTAGCTAAATTAAGCTCAAAGTCAAGTTGACTTTATTTTGCAACAATGTACTCTTAGGGAAATATGCAGACACTGAATCATTTATTAGAATCAATACAAGCATTTGAGAATGAAAAGTATAATAACCTTTCTCAGGAAAGCCTTTCTCTCTCTTCCTCTCTCTCTTTTCCTTTTAAGGAAAATCACCTTTGCTTTACGGCTTTTCGAACTATGAACTTAATTAGTATGTGGGCTCTTTCCCACTTCATTCTTTCTCCCTATATTTTGCAATTTTTTATTGCAAGAGAATAAAAAAAGCTCAGGAAAATGGGATAAAATATAAGCTAATTAACCCAATTCTTACTGACTGACCTCATAAGGTTTTTTACTGACTGATTTATTTAGGGGAAGAGGAGGAGGAAAAGGGCATCGCAGTGAAAAAGCAGAAACTACAATTCAAAACTGGACTTGTGTATTATCTTTAAAGGTAGTTTATTGGGTGCCTGGGTGGCTCAGATGGTTAAGCGTCTGCCTTCGGCTCGGGTCATGATCCCGGGGTCCTGGGATTGAGTCCCGCATCGGGCTCCCTGCTCCTTGGGAGCCTGCTTCTCCCTCTGCCTCTCTCTCTCTCTGTCTTTCATGAATAAATAAATAAAATCTTAAAAAAAAAAAAAATAAAGGTAGTTTATTTATGTTCTGGTGGCCTTCCATACAGGCAACACCCATGTTTAAATGACAAATCAGGTTTCTTGCTTTGAATTAATTATCTAAATATGACAGAAAAAAATGATTTACTGCTTAGGTGCACTTTTACCACTCATTTCATTCAATGAAGTATTTCTTTTTTTTTTTTTTAAGATTTTATTTATTTGACAGAGAGAGACACAGTGAGAGAGGGAACCCAAGCAGGGGGAGTGGGGGAGGGAGAAGCAGGCTTCCCGCCGAGCAGGGAGCCCGATGCAGGGCTCGATCCCAGGACCCTGGAGTCACGACCTGAGCCGAAGGCAGACACTTAACGGCTGAGCCACCCAGGCGCCCCAGTGAAGTATTTCTGTCACAGTCAAGTATTTGGCTAAGAACCTCACGAACTATAAAGAGTAGGACTAAACTCCATCGGTGCCACTGATGGTAGCACAGGCAGGTCTGAATGTGTCTTCATGGAGTCTCCCCCGCCAACGGCTCTAAGTCTGAAGTGTGCTTGCTGCATGGAGTAACGTGAAACCATCCAGAAGTTACAACGCAACAACGCTTGTAGCGGCAACTCTCACCAAGGCCAAAAAAATGAATGCGCTCTGGAATATAAAGACACTACTTTGCAGAGGGCATACTTTTCTTGAAATTCAGGATGCTGCTCCAATGTGGTAGTAGATAAATAACTCTTCTTCCAATTTACAACACTGCTTCACCTGCCTACTTTATGTAGTATATCTGCCTATATTTTCAATATAATTTAGGAAAACAAAGTACTTAAGCTTGCAGTTTTTTCTCTTAGATAGGGTGGGAGAAACTTAAGAAATAATAGTTCTGAAAATTATTAAATAAAAATTGTAAAAGATTTTACCAATATGTAACTTATATGTGGCCATCATGAATTACCATATATATTTTAGCTGTAATATAGAGGAAACGTGAATTTACATGGATTTTGCTTTTCACATTTCCTAAGCTATTAGAAAGGCCCAAATGAACTTACTTATCTACTAGGAGTCATATTTTTACTAATAAAAAAAATTTTTTTTTAAATCAGAAAATGCAACATTTGTAACTATACTTGAGACTTCCTTTATTATTTCTTTATCCCTGGATGGTTTTCGTTCTTGGAGACATTTCAGAAGCTGAATGGCTAGCATCAAGTGTAACATCTGCATGTAATGCTGGGTCACCGTGCTTCAGCAAGAGGGCTTATGTTGTCCTTTCCTGACTGACTTCATTTTGCTTATTTATGGAACTTGTTTCATATCATACTGTTATTTCCTGATCACCCCAATTTTTACTTTGCAAACAAGCCAAATAAAATATCTTTATCGCAGAAAAAAAAAATAGTGAGGCCCAGTAGCAGAAGTACACCACAGGTAAAACTTGGGGACAATCCCTCACGATCCCTTAATAATGGCCAGCTGCAGAGACAAGCTACTTTCCCACATTCTCTTGCTCCAGAAAGCAAGCAAGATCTCTTGGGCCGAAGTTGTCCCCTAGCAGCAGTGTGAAGAAGTGTCTGCTCCATCCCCCCTCTCCTGCCACCTACCTCTTTCCTGTCTTTAACCTCATAGTGACTTCGAGCTTTATTCTGCAATTTACCTCTGTTGTTCACTTGGTATCCTTAAGCATATCTTCTTAAGCATCTAAACACAACCTCGAATGTGTGCCTTCTACTTCTCCCTTCTAACTCCTGCCCGGTCTCTCCCTTCTCTTTATTCCGGAAGTCAAGAGTGTGCCCCAACTGTGAGTAAATATAAAGTCAGTCAGCTGTCTGCATAGAGGGAGGGAAGAGCTGTGAAAAGGCAAGGCTGTATAAGAAAAATGAGAACCAAAAATCAGGATATGTGAGTTCTAGTCTGATACTACCAAACTATGTGACCACCACCTAATTTGGCTCTAATTTAATCTCATTTCCTGTTCTGAAAAATGACAGGAGTCAGACTGTTTCAGTGATTTCTAAACTTTACAGAACTAGTGCCTTGGGATTGCCAAGTGACTCAAGGAGAATGAGCTGGTTGAGTGGAGGAAGAAAATTCCCATGATTAATCTATCTTACATATTGTGGTTCTATATGAAATTTCATTTGGAAAAACAAAAAAAAGTTTGGAAATCATTAGATTAAATGATCTCCAAGAGCCCATTTAGGTCTAAAATTATACCATAGCAGGAGATTTTCAATTTTCTTCTGGGCTGCCCCCACCAAAAAAGGTTTTCTTCCAAATACAGAAAAAAAATATTCCTAGATTAACAAATTTCCTCTGAGTAACCTTTATATATTTGCAAAACTGCTCGGCTGGTTTATAATCTACTATTTAAAATTACCTGGAAGAACATAAGACCATGAAGTTCCACTATCAAACCAGATGTCCAAAATATCCTGACCAGGCACATATTCCAAGGCATCAGGACCACCAACCTAATAAGATAACGTGAGAACATTTTAATTATGCAAAGATCACAATACATACAATAAGGACCAAAAAAGTCTTAAAAAAAAATCAAATGCTTACAAGCATTAAACTCACATTTTAAAATGAAATTTAAAACACTTCTAAGTATTTTGCAATTCAGTACAACCACCTCATTTGCAGGTAAAGATGACTGCGGCCACTTCATTACACATTTACTAACATAGATATAAACTGTTTTCATTTCCTGAAATGATCTTCTAATTTGGATTTTTTCATGTCTGATGCAATCGGTTAACTCGAATTCATACCCTACAAAATCCTGATGCACCAACATTAGGAACTACTCTCATACAACTGTATCTGCTTAGTCAACTAAATCAGTAAAAATCAATCTTGGCCCTCAATAAGATAACAAATAACCCTTGTACTCTACTGCTATATTAAATACGAAGCTTCTATTGTTAAACAAAAACGTCTACTCTCAAACTGCACCAGCTCCTAATTTATAGGGAATAAACTCATTAACTTTACATGATGATAGAACAATTTTTTAACTCCCAGGAATCCTTCATGTTGTCATTAAGTCACGTATGGCACATAGAGGCTGTTAAATACACATGGAAATTTACCTGAGATAAGACTTCTTCAGGAAGAAGTTGCTCAGGGGGGAGAGTCCACCAAACATCACTGCCATGTTGTTCCACTAGTTTAATGATATGCTCAGTGGTTTGGCTGTTTTAGGAGGGAAAAGGCAGAATTGCTCAATGAACTACAGTGATTAACACCGAACATTTTAAAATTAAGAAACCGCTAAAATAAAAAAAGAAAGAAAGAGAATAATTATTTTCCCCTATCTGCAGAATATTTTTTCCTATCTTTTCCTCCAAACCTTAGCAGTATTATCTTCAATTACTTGTCTACTTGGCTACGGCTGTCATCTTAAGCTCAATATAAATAAAATCAAATTGATCACATGTACCCTTTAAAAAAAAAAAGACTTCTTCTGATATCCCTGTTTTAGTTACTGATTTCCCTGTTTCTATCAATCTATTTTCTAACGAGGGGTATATATTCAAAACCTCCTAATTATCTCCCCCTTCCCTCCAGTCTCCACTCAAATTAAGACACCACCAATCTGTCAATTCTACCTTTGAAATATTACTCAAAATTTGTTCTTTGTTCTGTTCTGATACAATATTAGTCGAACCTTATTGTCTCAATACTAGATTAATGCAGTGGTCTGACTTTTCCTCTATTCTCATTTCTTTATTTTTTTAAAAAAGATTTGAGAGAGAAAAAGAGAGGGAGCACACACTCATGGGGGAAAGGGGCAGAGGGAGAAGGAGAAAGAGTCCCAAGCAGAATCCGCACTGAACTTGGAGCGGGACGCAGGGCTTAAATCTCAGGACCCTGAGATCATGACCCGAGCCAAAACCAAGAGTCAGACACCTAACTGATTGCACCACCCAGGCACCCCTCATCTCTTTAACTTAAATGACACGTCTTTGACAGCACTGTATTCCTAAAACTGCTTTTATCACACCAATCCCCTTTCCAAAACTTCCAGCACTTTGGGGACTAAGTCCCAATTCACCTGCATAAGAGGCAAGGCCACACTAGAGCATGACTTTGACAACAGGTATCCAGGCCTATATCCTGACTCTGCCACTTTTTACGTGTACGACCATGCACAAGTACTAAAACTTCACATACAACCATGCACAAGAACTAAAACTTCCCCTACGACCATGCACAAGAACTAAAACTTCCCGTACGACCATGCACAAGAACTAAAACTTCCCATACGACCATGCACAAGAACTAAAACTTTCCGTACGACCATGCACAAGAACTAAAACTTCCTGTATGATCATGCACAAGTACTAAGATGTCTCTATGTCTTGGTTGTTCCCTCTGTTAAGGAGAATTCATTTGTTCAAAAACGTTTACTGAGAACCTCCAGCATCTCAGACATTGTTCTTGGAAGTGGAGGTACAGCAGTTCACAAGGCAGATAAGGTTCCTGCACTAATGGAGCTCACATTGTAGCGAGTCTAAACACTTCCCTCAGATTGCCTGTCAACTAAATGAGATGATCTATGAAAAACTTAGCACGTGCCCGACATACAGTAAAAAGCCAATAAATACACATCGAATGAATACTGTAATTGACCATATCTTTGGGAAGACACACAATTATAAATGAAAATTAAAATCAGGGGAAGTTTATACTAAATTTTCTCACAGGAATAATGTACTTTTTTTTTTTTTAATTTATTCATGAGAGTCAGAGAGAGAGGCAGAGGCAGAGGTTCGAAGCAGGCTCCCCGCTGAGCAGGGAGCCTGATGCGGGACTCGATCCCAGGACCCTGGGATCATGACCTGAGCCGAAGGCAGACGCTTAACCATCTGAGCCACCCAGGCGCCCAGGAATAATGTACTTTTAATTTATTATCACAGCTTTATTGACATTACAACTTCCTCTAGTTGCTTTCCTTTGAGTCAGGGGACACATAATAGTCAAGAGTGTGGACCCTGGAACCACACAGCTTTGGTGAGGTTCCTGGTTCCACCACTTACTAGTTATGTGACTCCAGGCACAACACTTAACATTTCTGTGTCTGTTTGTAAAATGCAAATAATAATAGCATCATCAAGACAGCTATTATGGATATTAATTAAGCTTATATATAAAATGCCTAGAACAGTATCTGGCACATACTAATAAGCATTATGTAAGCATTAGCTAATATTCAAACTGATTCTGTGAAGTCAGGTAAATTCAGACACTAATTTTGTTAACCAATTACCAAAACACATGCCCATATTAATATTTACAGATACTAAAGCTAACTTTTGAATTATCTTCCCTTCTACCACATTCCATTAATGCAAGTAACTAAGAATTAACTGCAGGCCCGTCAGAGTCGACGTACATGGAAAGAGTAGTGTGTAGGAAAAGCTTTACATTCTTAATCTGGATCTGCTTCTCACTAATGATGACTATGTAGGGCAAATCATTTAACCTTTCTTGGTCTGATAATTCGTAGATAAAATGTTTATGAAAAAACTGTTGTAGGAAGCAAAAATCAAATGGGTATTACGAATGAGACAAGCTCTCAAAATGGAAATTCCAAATACCTAAGTTTGTATACTAGGAAGGATAGACTAAAAAAGCATAATGTTATCAGCATCTATTTTAAAGAGAAACAACAACAATATTAAAATGGGCACAAGTCCTTATTTCTTGTAGTCATACATTTTCAATGGACTTTAACAGTAAAGATAAACTTTTGTGATAGGAGACCATAAAAACTTTGTGCAATACCTAGTTATATGACAATATTTAGTTACATATTACTATTTTATACAGTTTGCACAGAACATTTTGACAGTTAAGAAAATCGGAATACACCGGAAAAGAAAATATGAATAACGTAACTCTTATTTTTCTAAAAGAACCCCCTCTACAGAGATAGTAGCAAAGTACATTTACACGTACACAATTACAGAAGATAAAATGTTCATACCAATTCTGAAACACTCATAGAAAGGAATGATTCTAAATATGAGTGTCATTTTGATGTTTTATTTTTACAAATGTTATCAGTAGGCTGTAACTTTAGGTAAACAGTAAAATAAAACAGTAAAACAGTTTTAAATGTGCTGGAAATAAGTAGATTAAAAAATAACACAAAACCAAAAGCAAATAGTTCAAATTTCATATTAATTTAGGAAATAAGGAAGAGATATTAGGATTAATATTATTAATCAAAATAAAAGCATTTAGGTGCATACCACACATTGTATTTTTCAAAGCACTTTACCAGCACTATCTAATCAGATTCACAGAAACAGTGTATTGACAGAAACACTGTTCCGTGCCTCGATGATCCTTCAGTCATGAGGCCTATGTAAGTAACATAGTTAATGCCAGGTCTTAAAACTGTGTGTCCTAAATCATGGTTCAATTCTGTTTTTACTTCTCTAACTCATCTATCAAGACAACCACTGTAACTGTAAATTCACACTCCTGTTCTCCGGGGTTTGCTAAGCAAAGGCAAAAAGACTCTATTACCCATGCCCAATGAACCCCTGACCCAGAGATGAAGTGAGGGAACCAGTCAGTCTCCGGAGATTAGAGTGTTGACAGAACAAGCAGCAAGTCCAAAGACCAGATTCTACCTGTGAATTATTAGGTACTGACAGGAATACGTGATAGTATTTTTCTGAGCTTCAGTTTCTGTGAACACTGGGAAATGCTGTCAGAAAGAAGGCTATGTGAAAAATTTTATTCTTAAAAAAGGAAAAAGTCCTAGTATTATACTCAGTAATCTTAAAATTATAGATGATGCCCATCCATTTTAGAAGACCAAATTCACCTCTCATGAGATGAAGTTCTTTTTTTATATCCCTAACTATCAGATAATTCAATGAAGTTTTAGAACTATAACTAAAAATACCAAACAATAAAGAAAGATCCCAATTTTGCAGCTGACAAGTTATTAAGGCAACTGTAAAATCCTACCAAGTTTAGCCAACCATATCTGGTCTAACTAAAATTGAAGCTTTGTTATATTTTCTTATAAAGATATCAGTAATTCATTCACATATACAATTTTTTAGTGTAAGAAGCATTTTATATATATCTTATTTGCAAATATACTTTTTTAAAAAAACTGGTAAGTCTCTTGTTTCAGTGAGGAGGAAAGTTAGATTTTTTCTTTTAGTTTACCTAAGAATAGTTATTAAAAATGACATAACCACACAATGTTATCTACACTAATGATTAATTTTTTTCATCTTACTTCAAAAAAGCTGTCATAAGTAAAACTACATATTTTATGTAGTGTAAATGACCCAGTATTTTCCCTAATAACATATGCATGTGAATCTGGACGAAAGAATACTTTTTTCAATGTATCCAAAAGAAATATGACACACTTTAAAGAGGGGAGGAAAGAAGCTCTGCCTCATTAACAGGGCAAGTCTCACTAATATTTACAGCAAGACTTGCTTCCTTACTTTGTATTATGAAATATAAAAATATCACGTACTAAATTTACCTTAATAAGCATTATGTTCTGCAACTCAGTTCTGTTTTGAGATCTTAGAACACTATATTACTTGTATTTTTGAAAAAAGGAAAAGAAGCTAAAGACAATTCTGGAGTTTGAGGATAAAAACTGAACAAAATTTATGATACATAAGAATGCAGACTTCAAAGACAACACTCTCACAATCCAAACAAATCAAAATGTAAGTGCACAGATTTGGTACTAAAAAGTGAGAACTTTTTCTTGACTTGTACTCTGATGATCTGAATGACCCTAAAAAATTGTGGCAGAGAATTTTAGAAACAAAATTTTCAATAAAAATAAATATATACTGGCGACCTACAAACTTGAGGTAACTATCCTAGATTATAAAATAAAAATAAATTTAACGTTAGTTCAAATAAAAATAAAGATAAATTTAATGTTAGTTCAAACAAAATCTGAGAGGATAATCTGGAAAAGAAATACAAGTAAATGCTACACAAGTGCTTAAAAGATAGTCATTATACAATGCTGTAGCAAAAACCCAGAAACAGCCAAATGTCAGGATGGGCTACATTTATTTGATTTTCATATGTAGGGAACTAGGCAATTATTAGGGGCTAAGCTAGCATTTTTAATGGCTGCACATTCATTCTTCCAAAACTGACTTAGATTATTTCTGTCATCATGGTCCTTTATAATCAACTGTATGAGACAGCCTTAACATATCTATCTTCATACAAGAGACATTAGTCTTATTTCCTTATGGATAAATATTTTACAAGTGTAACTGTTTATAATGAAACAGATTTTATGCTTTATAAGGTTTTTAAAACAATTTTAAACAATATTTGTTTTAAAACAGTATGTATTTCTTAGTGATACTGAACATTTTTCATAAAAAAAAATATAAGGAAAAAGTCAAAATTTGTCTTTGGAAATTTAAGAATTCTTTCCTTATGTTAATAGTATCCTATACTTAACACAAACCTACAGTTAACTTATAACCTAAAGATCAGTCTAAATTACTGTTGATAAAAGTGGGTGAAACCACTTATCACTAAGTAATCTATATACTTCCATTTTAATGCTGTATTTCATAAAGCAATAAATCCGTCATAAAACTTTGTACTTTATGCGAGGGCCTTATCTAAACACATGCATTATGTGTCCCTCCTTAGGTTTCAACCAGTGAAAATCCACTGGGTAGTATGAGCAACTGTAACACCATCCAATCATTCTAGACTTTGATATCAACTGAGCCAAAGGCTTATTTAGCATGTTATCAGAAATTAAGCAGCATTAAGATCTACTAAGCAAGGAAGAAACTGTTGCTGTCATTCTGTTTCCTGTGTTTTGTCTTTATTAAAGGAAAAATATTAAGGATTATAAGACAACTTTTCTTCCGCAAGTTACTGGAGTAAGAATGAGGTAAGAGGCTAAACGTTTCCAATTTATTTACTAAATGTATACATTTAATTCTAGAACACAATGAAATCTAAAGGGGAGATTCTATTTTTAATTTAATCCTATACTTAGATTTTAAAGGCTACAGGAAACAACTCTGGAGAAAATTATTTTTATTTAATGAACATTATAAAATTTTTTCACCAAAAGGTCATTATTATTAACATGAGCAAGAGGTAGTTAAAGCTAGCACTCAGGGGCACTTGAGTGAGGCAGTCGGTTGAGCATCTGACTCCTGATATCAGCTCGGGTCATGATCCCAGGGTCTTGGCATTAAGCCCCGCATCAGGCTCCACACTCAGCGGGGAGTTTGCTTGGGGTTCTCTCTCTCCCTCTCCCTCTGCCTCTCCTTCCTGCACACTCTCTCTCTCTCTCCAAAATGAATAAAGAAATCTTAAACAAACAAACAAACAAAAAACCCACAAAAATCTAGCACTCAAAATGAACTGAAATTCCTTGATTGCTTCTTGTCAACTTCTCCTAATTTCCAGAAATCAGGAGCTACATTTCCCAAATGCATAGATTATTGCATTAATACTGTTGAATTCATATAATCATCCAAAATAAACAACTTCTTTTCCTTTCTAGGTGGCGAATGTTCCTAAATTTTACCTTTTTTAATGCTAAAAAGTATTTGTCTTTATTAAGTAGGAATAGATTTCTACCTAAATTATAATGGCAGATTCAGAAAAATCAATAATGTTAAAGTCAGAAATGGAATTATATCTTGAGCAAATAAAAATGTGAATATAAAGTGCAGATGAGAACATTAATTCAAATCAAAATTAAACATCAGAGTTTCAAATCTACCAGTCTCTAAACCTATTCAGAGCATGAATAAATCAAGATTTTTTTTTTTTTGTGAAACAAGTATAATTAAGGCTTTAACTTACAGACTTTCATCCAGAAAAGCAGAAGGAATCTCTGGTATGCTTAATGGGGTTATCAAGTGTAACAGCAACTCCATGTGGACTGTGTGCCAATTTCCAGTGGAGATGCTGTTACTTTTGATGGTTACCAACTCACTACAATAGAAAGATACGATCCAAGGAAGACAGAAAATCATAGTCACTTGATTCTGACTTGCTTACGGAGGAAAAAAGGTAACCTTTCATGCTATCTTTAAAAACTCACAAATAATTAAGAATTAATACCTATCTTCTTAAGTCAAGTGTCATGTCACATGAAGGACCCGACAATGGAAGAAGATTGGAGTCATCACTAAGAAATGGTGTACAGGAAAATGACCTATGAATTGACAGATAATTTGGCTAAGTTTGTCTGTCATTTTTGTAGGCCAATATCCTGTATATCTCTCCTACTTCAAAATCAGAATTCAACTAGCATCATACAAGCAACACAATGGGAGATGCATGGAAAACAATCTGTAACATAATTGTATGAATATATCGACTATAAATAAAATATAAATAGCACCTGATGAAAATTTGCTTGTGTTTTTCTGACAAAGCTCACATTTATTTCACCAATCAATGTACCATTTTATTGTCATGATTAAATAATGGTCAAATAAACCAATTTGCTCTTCTTACTAATATATACATATGTCCATCTGAATCACTTTGAGGGAATTCCCTAAAAATCCTGTCCTCAAATGCTACAAAAAAAGAGAGAGAAACAATGACAATGTCTTATAAACATTCCTTAAAAGAAAACTCTACAGTGTGAAATTTTAAACAATTCTTGTGTAAATTTATCTGAACTTTAAGGTATTAAGGTATCATCTGACCATGCTCTCAATTATAAGAACAATGTGAGCAATGATATTTAGGACAAAGAGCCTTAGCTCTCCAAACCGAAGTAATAACACTGAGGTCGCCTTACAATGACTTCCTGGCCTCTAACCTCTAGTTTCTTTTCCTAAAATATACTCTTACTCCTCATGCCTATTTAAAAGTTTAAACTACTTGACCTAGTATTCAAGACTCACTACAATTTGCCCCAACTAGTCTTTCGTGGTGTTTATCTTTCTAAAACCCTCCTCAGCACCCCACAGTCCTCTTACGGCTCCTGTAAAAGTGCTACACTTTCCCCTCTCCGTGCCCTCCGCTCCTGCTGAACGCTCTACTTACAAAACACTTTGCCCTGTTTCCTACCTACTCTTCGAGCCCTTACTCAAATGCCATAGCCTCTGTGCATAAAGCAAATGAGCTGTTTTATGGTTTGATATTTGCCCAAGGCAGAGCTCTAGTTCTTCCCTGAGCCATGTTGCCATAAGGTGTCAGATCACCCATGACGGAATGATAAAATGTGTATTTAAACTGAAAGAAACTGGGGCGGCTGGATGGCTCAGTTGGGTAAGGGTCCAACTCTTGATTTCGGCTCAGGTTGTGATCTCAGGGTCAGGGGACTAAGCCCCATATCAGGCTCTGTGCTCAGTGGGGAGTCTGCCTGAGATTCTCTCTCCCTCTCCCTCTGCCCCTTCCCACTGCCCCACTCATACACGCACACACCACACTCTCTCTTTCAAATAATCTTTTTAATTTTTTTTTCATTTTTTTAAGGTTTTGTTTATTTATTTGACAGAGAGAGATATAGCAAGAGAGGGAAACACAAGCAGGGGGAGCAGGGGAGGGAGAAGCAGGCTTCCCACCGAGCAGGGAGCCCAACGTGGGGCTGGATCCCAGGACCTTGGGATCATGACCTGAGCCAAAGCCAGACACTTAATGACTGAGCCACCCAGGTGCCCCCCAAATAACCTTTAAAAATAAAAATAGGGCGCCTGGGTGGCTCAGTTGGTTAAGCGACTGCCTTCGGCTCAGGTCATGATCCTGGAGTCCCAGGATCGAGTCCCGCATCGGGCTCCCTGCTCGGCAGGAAGTCTGCTTCTCTCTCTGACCCTCTTCCCTCTTGTGCTCTCTCTCATTCTCTCTCTCAAATAAATAAAATCTTTAAAAAATAAAAAATAAAAAAAATAAAAATAAAAATAAAAATAAACAGTAAATTGAAAAGGAACTTTCACACAAAAAAACACTAAGAACTACCTAATACGTGGCTATAGATGATTAAAACAAACAAACAAAAAAACCCACCCCACTTTAATAAATTTTAAAAAATCCCTAAAATACATGCATTCATAAAAGGACCACCTAAAGAAACACGGATAACGCTGACAACGAAAAGTAGAACATTTTCACAAAAATTCTGATGAACCCCAAAGTAGGGACATTCAACTCTACATCTACAGTGTCTTGAACTCCTCAGTCAGCACCCATAATGTCACTTCTGTTGAAACGGACAGTAGCCTAGGGACACCAGGGTGGCTCAGTAGGTTAAACATCTGCCTTTAGCTCACGTCATGATCCCAGGTCCTGGGATCGAGCTCCATGTCAGGCTCCCTGCTCAGTGGGGACCTGCTTCTCCCTCTCTGCTGCTCTCCCTGCTTGTGCTCTCTCTCTCTCTCTCTCCCTCTCTCAAATAAATAAATAAAATTAGAAAGAGAAAGAAAGAAAGAAAGAAAGAAAGAAAGAAAGAAAGAAAGAAAGAAAGAAAGAAAGAAAGAAAGAAAGAAAGAAAGGCAGGCACAGTAGCCTAAGGTAAGAGAGGGACTCTAATTCCTAAAGAAAAATTACATACAGGGATCCTCTCCTGAACGCTGTTCATCTTTGGATTCCTGACACCTGATTCTATAGGTCAAAGCCTCTGCTTGTAAGTATCCATACTGAAAAAATATAGTTTTAAAACTTCAACCATATGAAAGCATCTTTTTGAAATTATATTTTATTCCCCCTGACAAGACTGAATATGTGATTTAACATGCATCAATTCTCAACAGTCCCTTTTTCTACTTTTGAAGAAAACACAGCTCACTTTAAAATACTGAAAAAATGTAGAAAAAATTCTACCTGTTGATCAAGAATTCATCTTTTGTCTTGTGATGAAACACAGGGATTGGAACACCCCACACTCTCTGCCTTGATATGCACCAATATGGCCGTCTGTCCAACGTTTCAACCATGGCGTTCAGTGCAGATCCAGGAATAAATTTCACCTTTTTTAACAATTCCTGCAATTGATTCACAAATCAAGTCCAGTGAGAGTAAGCAGAACAAATTTCCCAGAAATGCCACGATTTAGCCCAGTGGTTCTTTATTTTGGATGTTCATAGTCATTCACATGTCTCTCTCCCCATGTCCAAAAACTAAACTAAAAAACTACAGATTTCAGATCAAATGAACCAAAGTGAAAACAGGGCCACAATGGATCTAATAAATAACATCAAGAGCAGATTTCACCATTAGAGGATGTACAAGAGATTGTATACTAACTTCCAAGCACTCGAGATCAAAACTGGCAATAACAAGGTTAGCAGAAGCATTAAGTTTCATCAAACTGTTGTTAAAATCTATTCAAACTTGATTTCAATGATAATTTTTAAGTACTTAAAAAAAAAGCTACCATCTGAGGTTAATAAACAAGGATTACAATAGAACCTAATTTCACATAGTATGGTTTACAACATAAGAAACACTTTCTCAAAGTCACAGTTACTTCCTATGTACTTACTCTCTTTCAAGAACCCCCCTGCCTCCAGCCCCACAAAAAGTTGTTTTTTATTTCATTCATTTGTCAATTACCAAAAGATGAATTGTATAGGAAAATGTCTGGTAATAATCTCCAGAAAGGCCAAAATATGTTAACTTCATTTTTGAGAATCTCTCTATCCATTATTTAAAGCATTTTTTTAATTCGAGTGATTTAAACATTTTCCTCACTTAACCTGAACTACAAGAAATCCTCTCCCTGGGGGTGCCTCGGCAGCAAAGTCGGTTAAAGTCTGGACTCTTGGTTTCTGGTTTTGGCTCAGGTCATGATCTCAGAGTCTTCAGATCAAGCCCCAAGTCCGACTGTGCACTCAGAGGGGGGAGTCTGCTCAAAACTTTCTCTCCCTCTGCCCCTCCCCGCTGCTCACTCTCTCCCTCCCCCCACCCTCTCTCAAATAAATAAATAAAATCTTTTTTTTTTTTAAGATTTTATTTATTTATTTGACAGAGAGAGACACAGCAAGAGAAGGAACACAAGCAGGGGGAGTGGGAGAGGGAGAAGCAGGCCTCCTGTGGAGCAGGGAGCCCGATGTGGGGCTCGATCCCAGGATCATGACCTGAGTTGAAGGCAGACACTTAACGACTGAGCCACCCAGGCACCCCTCAAATAAATAAATCAATCTTAAAAAACAAAACAAAAAAAACCCTCTCCCCAGAAACCCTTTCCAGCGCCACCTACTGGCAGAATTGCAACATCTGCAATTCAATTTGATTAATACTTGGTTTAAAAATCCAAGGAAAATGAATACAGATTGCATATTTGATTTTGTTAAGCAATAACACTTTTATAAAACAGTAACAATAGCATTAGAATTACATTTAAGTAGTCTTTATATTTCAGATACACATGCTGAAATATTTATGGAAGACACAAGGCCTGAAATTTGCTTCAAAACAATCTAATGGGTAAGGAGTAAAAGGCAGGGGTGGCAGGACGGGCAAAGACAAAAATAAAATTGGCCAAAAGCTGATTAATGTTGAATTTGGGTGGAAGAAACATGGAGTACATTATTTTATTTCCACAAAGAGGAATTGAAAATTGGCTATAAAGGACAATTTTAAAAAAAACAACAAAAAACACTTGGCTCCAGCATATTGCATCACACTTAGATGTTCTGTCTATAAAGGACAATTAAAAAAAAACCAACAACAAAAAACACTTGGCTCCAGCATATTGCATCAAACTTAGATGTTCTTCAATAAAAAAATCTGTTCAGAGCTGAAAGTTACTAATCTTAACATTTACAACAAAGGAAAACAGGCTTCACAGGAATGCAAAAACAAACAAAAAAATCAGTCCATATCACAGTTGCCCACTCTATACAAATACAGAAAATGTAAATTGCTTGCATAGGTTCAAATTGCCAGGCCAACAAATAAACCAACTCATTGCAGTTACACATTAAGATGAAAGCAGTAAAGCTATCTTCATTATCAGCCTGATTAACAAATAGATACTTGAGCTCTTTCATTCAATAGATTAAATTGTTTACGACACACACACACAGATAGATATTTATAGTGAATGACAGAGCTCAAATACATATTAATATTTATAATACCCATTTTTGTAAAGTATTTGTTAATTCAAAGCAACAATTTTTCAAATTAATTGCAATTTCAATCTTAAGGAAGCACAGGGTTTTTAGAGAGTTTTACCAAATGTTTACTATATGCCAGATACTGTTCTGGAGCTTTTATTCACTTACCCCATGGAGTAGGCATTATTATCAACTCCATATACATGAGGATACTGAGGTTCTAAGGTTCACCTCCTGAACACAGTTCTGTCCTAATGCTATATTACTTTCATTACACTGGGCCAGAAATTTGGACAAGTCCCTTAGCCTCTTTAAGCCACACATGTATAATGAAGGAACAGAAATCCAAGATCCTTCTAAAACTACAATTTTATGAAACCAAATCACCAAATCGTTAATAGCAGCAATTCCTTCCTTTCCCCAAACCCTACCTCAACTTCGCATGCAACCCTTTCACCTGAGGGAATAAAAACCCAACACTCACAATAGGATGTCTCTTATACCTTGGCTGTGGCCTTGATATCCGTGATATTTACAAACCACTGCTTGCTGGCACGAATAACCACTGGTTTCTTAGTCCTCCAGTCATAGGGATAGCTGTGTACCAATTTCTCCTCTTTCAACAAATGCTTTGAATACTGAAGCATCTTTATAACTTGAAAAAAATCAGTAACAATTTACATTAGACATAATTAAAAAGTACAATGAAAATCCTACTAACTCTCTAATTCCCAGAGTACTAAACCTGGACTAGTAAGTGCCAGTCGGTAAGAGTAGCCACTTACCAGCTGTCAAGCATAATCTAGGAATCTCCTGGCAAAAAAAGAAGAAACTATAAAACCTTAATTAGATTCCAAATTAAGTCATTCCCATGGTTTTTCACTGCAAAGGAAAGATAAATAGGATAATATCTAAAATTCTACATTTGAAATTCGTAGTCTTTCATACTATGAATCTTAAAGTGGTCTCCAAAGAATCCAGAAGAAACCAGCTATAGTGGATTGAATTTTATCCTCCCAAAAGATAATGTTCAAGTCCTAACCCTTAGCACCTGTGAATGTGACCATTTTTGGAAACAGGGTCTTCGCAGATGTAATCAAGTTAAGATGAGGTCACACTGGATTAGAGTGGGCCCTAAATCCAATGACTAGTGACCTAATAAGAGAGGAGGACACACAGAGACACACAAGAGCGAAGGACATGTAACAATGGGGGCAAAGATTAGAGTGATACAGCTATAAACCAAGGACTGCTAAGGATTACCAGAAGCCACCAGAATCTAGGAAGAGGCAAGGAAGTATTCTTCCACTGAACATTCAGAGGGAGCGTGGCCTTGCCAAAACACTGATTTCAGACTTCTAGCCTCCAGAACCATGAGAGTAAATTTCTGTTGTTTTAAGCTACTAAATTTACGGTAATTTGTTACAGTAGTCATAGGCAAGTATTATATCATGTTTAATTAGCCTTAGTCTTAGTGTGGGCAAAGGAAAGTCTTCACAGTACCTGGTCCTTGGATCCATAATTACAAAAAGTCAGAAAGCCGAGTCAGGCTGGAGGATCCTGAAGATTGTAACACATAAACATTGCTAACATGTGCTCAGTACAAGGGTTATAAAAAGAAGTCAACATCTACCCTTAAGCTTGATTTTATCCTTCCACAAAACTCACACTGCTGTAGCCCTAAAATAATATCACTCCCTGTTGACTGCCCTGCTTTGCCTAACCACATAGAGCAACTTCAAAACAAAAGATGACGAAGTCCCAACCTCCATTTTAAACCACGTGGCAAAATAAAATACAACTTCAGATTTTTGTTTCTAATGAAAGTGTACAATGGGAGAACAGCCAGCAAAGGTTGCTGCTGGCTGCTTTTCCGAAAATATGTATTTATGATTACAACATACACAACACTCACCCACATCTGTTCCCTCTTCAAGGACAGCCTTGTTTTGAAGTTCAGGACCTGCAACATCTGTGAAAACTCCATCTTCATCCACTAAACAATCCTACAAAGGGTTATTTTCAAAAATTAAAGTACCAAAACATTTTATCTTATAACAATCCCCAGTAAAACAACATATATAAAACATCTCAGTATAGTCTTTCACTACATTGAAAATGTGGGTACTTCTTATGCAATTAATAGAAATTTGTGGATTTATACATTTAAATCACAAAAGGCAAAGGTCTTATTAAAACATATACCACAAGTTTTTTTTTACTTTTTAATTTTTTTAAGATTTTATTTATTTATTTGTCGAGAGAGAGAGGGAGAGAATACACAAGCAGGGGGAGTGGCAGGCAGAGGAAAAAGCAGGCTCCCACTGAGCAAGGAGCCTGATGTGGGACTCAATCCCAGGACCCTGAGATCCTGACCTGAGTGAGCCAAAGGCAGACACTTAACTGACTGAGCCACCCAGGCATCCCATACCACAAGTTTAATTAAAAAAGTAAAATCCTCAACAAAACATTAGCAAACCAAATCCAACAATACATTAAAAAAATTATAAACCGGGCGCCTGGGCGGCTCAGTTGGTTAAGCGACTGCCTTCAGCTCAGGTCATGATCCTGGAGTCCCAGGATCAAGTCCCGCATCGGGCTCCCTGCTCAGCAGGGAGTCTGCTTCTCCCTCCGACCCTCTTCCCTCTCGTGCTCTCTCTCGTTCTCTCTCTCTCAAATAAATAAAATCTTTAAAAAAAATAAATAAAAATTAAAAAATTATAAACCATAATGATTTGAGATTTAGTCCTAGATTCAAGTGTGATATGCAAAACAATCAACGTGATATGTCACATCAAAAAGAGAAAGGATAAAAAACATATGATCGTTTCAGCAGATGAAGAAAAAGCATTTGACAAAGTACAACATCCGTTCATGATTTAAAAAAAAAACTCCCTGCAAAGTAGGTTTAGAGGGAATAATAAAATAATAAAATCCTTATATGGAAAACCCATAGCCAACATCATATTCAACAGGGAACAACTGAGAACTTTTCCCCTAAGGTCAGGACAAGAAAAGGATGTCCACTCTCACCACTTTTATTCAACAGAGTACTGGAAGTCCTATTCTCAGCAGTTAGACAACATAAGGAAATAAAAGGCATCCAAATTGGTAAGAAGTAAAACTCTCATTACTTGCAGATGACATGATACTATATATAAAAAAACCCTAAAGACTCCACCAAGAAACTACTAGAACTGATAAATGAATTCAGTACAGTAGCAGGATACAAAGTTAATGTACAAAAATCTGCTGCATTCCTATACACTAATAATGAAGCAGCAGAAAGTGAAATTAAGAGAACAATCCCATTTAAAACTATACCAAAAACAATAAACTATCTAGGAATAAACTTAACCGAAGAGGTGAAAGACATGTACTCTGAAAACTATAAAACACTGATGAAAGAAATTCAAGATGACACAAAGAAATGGAAAGACATTCTATGCTCATGGGTTGGAAGAATAAATACTGTTAAAATGTCTATACTACACAAAGCAATCTACAGATTTAATGCAATCTCTATCAAAATACCAACAGCATCTTTCACAGAACTAGAACAAACAATATTAAAATTTGTATGGAACCATAAAAGACCTCGAATAGTCAAAGCAATCCTGAAAAAGAAAAACAAGACCTAAATGTAAGACCTGAAACCATAAAATCTTTGAAGACAACATAGGCAATAATGTCTCTGACATTGGCCGTAGCAACCTTTTTCTAGATATGTCTCCCAAAACAAAAGCAAAAACAAACTATGGGGACTATATCAAAATAAAAAAGTTTCTGCACATCGAAGGAAACAATCAACAAGACTAAAAGGCAAACTACTGAATGGGTGAAGATATTTGCAAAGGACATATATGATAAAGGCTTAGTATCCAAAATACATAACGAACTTATAAAACTCAACAAAATACGAATTCAAAGGGATAAATGCACCCCTTGTTTATTGCAGCATTATTTACCATAGCCAAACTATGGAAGCAGCCCAAATGCCCATCGATACATGAACGGATAAAGAAGATAGAGTGTATACACACACACCACACACACTGGGATATTATTCAGCCATAAAAAGGAATGAAATCTTGTCATTTGCAACAACATGGATAGAGCTGAAGGGTACAATGCTAAACAAAATAAATCAGTCAGAGAAAGACAAATACCATATGATCCAACTCATATGTGTTTTTGTATTTTTGGAGGTAAATACCCAGTAGTGTGATTACCAAATTGTAAGGTGGATCTATTTTTAACATTTTGAGTACACTTATCATGAAGGAAAATAAAATAATTTTTGAAAAAGTAAAATATACCAAAAACACCTTTAACTTGGTCTCTATTAATTTCCAGATCTATGGCAATGTACATGTATCGTGCTGACTTTGGAATGCATCTTTAACTAAATGGAAAAACTTCCTAATTGGCATGTGTAACATAAATTTAAAAATGACTATTTACTTTAAAAAACAAAAACCAAACTGTTCTTTTCAACTAGTAAAACCTATTTGCCATTTTTCAGAAACTAAAAGTAATATGTCTATATGAATTAGGACTTGAAAGAAAAAAATTGTCCCCACTTAATATGTATTTTTCAATTCTAATATTGTGCCGATTTTGTGTTAGGAAAATCTTTATCAATTAGTATGAATTAATGAGGCATTAGGGGACTGAACAAACCTAAGCACTTCACAACTTAATTATAACAAAAATGACTGCTTATAACCAAAAAATAAAGATGCTGGTTAGGACTTATCACTTTAATTCTACAAAAGCAATAATTAAAAAAGGAAAAAGAGGCAAAGTACCGTCGGCAGGTTGTGCTGAGAAGCTACACTGTAATCTTCCATACCATGAGCTGGGGCTGTGTGAACCAACCCTGTTCCTTTTGTCATGGTCACATGATTTGCAGGTAAAAGAGGAGAGGCTTTATCAGGAATTAAAGGATGAGCACAAGTACCATTTTCCAAATCTACACCTGTGGGGAAAGAAAACCATAATTAAGACTTATTTTACGTGACAATGCTTCTACCTCTTCAACAGTAGCAGTATCAGGTGAAAGGTGCAGGATCTGGAATGAGACTGGGCTCAAACTTCCACTTCCCCTTTTACTTGCACTGTGACCTTTAGGAATCCATAATATGTGGATAATTACAATTCCTACCTCAGAGGATTGCCATGAGTATAAAATAAGTTAATGCATTTTAAGTATGTCGGGCCCTTAGTACAATACACGTCATACAATAAATGATTTAAAATACTAGCAATTTTTATAACAGATAACTCAAATGGGCCCTAGAAGATTTCTCTAATTTATGTACGGCTATGCACCTTTTGGAACATAAGGACAAAGAAATTGTAGATCAAAAGATCAATGACCAGTAGGTTCTAAAACTCTCTCTGAGGGAACTCATTGTTGTTCTTTTTCATAATGTTACCCTAAAAAGGTAAGAGATGATAAATAATACCTAACAGTCACTGGGTACCCACAGTGTACTGGACTCAACATAAATTCTTACTTCATCTTCATAATACTGCAAAACACCTAAGATTATCTGCAATTTACAAATCAGAAAACAAGAAAATGTAGGCAATTTGCCTTAGGTTACATGGCTAATAAATGATTGAATTCAACTTCCAAGGCAAGTATGACTTTAATGTTCTATATATAACTCCAACCCCTTTAATAATGTATCATACCCATCATCTATCAGGTTTTCTACACCATTAGTAATGTTTCCCACCTTTACTGCTTCTTGACTTGGGTTCTATAAATTTATCTTTCACATATTCTAAAATTAACATTAATAAATAATTCTCCAAACTTCAAAAAGATTATCTGGCTCTACCTATACATTCACCAAGATGTACTAAATAAGTGTGTCATCCTATCTACTCTTCAATAATTAAAGAAATGTCAATGGCCCCTTTACTCCTAAGATCTTCCCCACAAATCACCTTCATTTTTCCAAACTAAATAATATTAACTTAAAAAAAAACTGTCCTCATAGAGCAACGTCTCCACTTTTATAATCCTCTTTTCTAGCTATAGAGCAATAAAAAGTAATCCATTCAATATCACTAGAAGAACAAGAAAAATCTTGTAACTTTGACATTTCATAAATAACCCTGTTGCTGATTTCATTTTGGTTAAAACAGCACAGTGAGTAAAAGGCTTGAGAAAAACTAACATTCCTTTATAACTAATAACAAGGAACTCCCTTTTCTGAAAAAAATCACAAACTCTCCTCGCTGTTTGACTTGGATGACTTGGCACTTTATTTCTTCTATTTCAAATACTTGAGTTACTAGGAAAAACTTGAATACTTCAGGATGCATTTTTTCCAAGATAATTCATAATGCTGTTAAAGAAGAAAATGGTCAACACTGATTTTTAGAGAAATCTACTGTTTAATTTTCACTCTTAATTTTCACTTCTCTAAATCAGATTCATAAGTAAGGCCAGTCCCCATGACCCTATGTTGTACTTTTCATGCATTTTTAGTATGGAAATTAAAGGTTTAGGGTGAAGTAAATTTCATCTATTAACCTTCCTTTATCCCCATACTCAGTGTATCTACCACTTAATCCTCTCCCTCACCTTCCAACAAAGATCTCTGAATGATCAATAAAAAAAAATTTATATTTTTCTGGAAAGAAAAGTTATCCTACACAAATTATTCCCTTTTAGCTGTTCAAAATTCCTACAACTTTAATAAGTAATAAGCTAATTGTCACCAGTTTATTTTGCTACAGATGAAAAGTATATCCACTTCTCTGAAATGCGGTGGCTCAAAATGGCAACCCAATGATTCTCTGACAGTAATAATTTGAAACAATTACCCAATCTAGAAAGGTGATCTTAAATTTAACCTGAGCACTTTCAAAAACCTTATGAGAATGTCGTTCAGCTTCTATAACATCATCTAACTGGTCAATGAAGTCTATAATACCTGCTGTGCTTAAAAAAGGGGTAGGAGGGGGTTTGGAGTAAAGAATATACTGGATCCTCTAACTTACTTATTGTACCAATAAGGACCAAATGGGATTAAATATCAAACATTTTGTAGCTTCTTCCCTGCTTTTGACATAAAACCCTTTTTTATTTTTGTTAAGATTACTTAAACTTCTAACCGGCTTGTATCTGAAATGATACATTTAGAGGGCTTCTCTATTTAGCTAGGCAATCCTTCCATTTTGGGGTGTCTCTACTCATTCTACTTGTGTGATTTTTTTAAACTTATTTATTTACTTTAGAGAGAGAGAGAGAGCACAAGCAGTAAGGGCAGAGGGAGAGGGAGAGAGAATCTCAAGCAGACTCTAAGCTGAGTGTGGAACTTGACTCAGGGCTCGATCTCACAACCCTGAGATCACGATGAGCTGAAA
>NW_027397116.1:6341325-6370095 GCF_003265705.2 Callorhinus ursinus
TTTTTTTTTTTTTTTTAAAGATTTTATTTATTTACTTGAGAGAGAGAGAGAGAGAGAGAGAGAGAGAGCAGGGTCAGAGGGAGAAGCAGACTCCCCGCTGAGCAGGGAGTCCGATGTGGGACTCGATCCCGGGACTCCAGGATCATGACCTGAGCCGAAGGCAGTCGCTTAACCAACTGAGCCACCCAGGCGCCCGATAGAAGTACAATCTTTGGAATAATTTTCAGAATTTACTAAGTTTCCTCATTAAAATCATATACCAAAAAATAAAGATATTTATTTCCTTCCTTGCACCTTTGATTAAATCAGATAAAGGTTAATTTTTAGTGATTTAATTTTGAATAAAATTTTAAAAGGATATTTGTACATTCTACATTGTTCAGAGGACATTTACCTAATTTTACATGGGGCATTCGCCAGAAATACTGTTGTGCTTTTGTCAGTGTTATACTGACAAAAGTATAGTATTTTCTATACTCCTATCATGTTTAATATATATTTTCCTTTAGTATAATCAATGCAAAATATATTCTAGAGGGCGCCTGGGTGGCTCAGTTGGTTAAACGACTGCCTTCAGCTCAGGTCATGATCCTGGAGTCCCGGGATCGAGTCCCACATCGGGCTTCCTGCTCAGCAGGGAGTCTGCTTCTCCCTTTGACCCTCTTCCCTCTCGTGCTTTCTATCTCTCATTCTCTCTCAAATAAATAAATAAAATCTTTAAAAAATATATACATATTCTAGAAAGGCAGAAGCCATATCTGTTTCAATTCACAATGCAAAATATTTAGCAAAGTAGTAAACTCAAATCAAATGGATATTCTGATGACTGTGATGGTCAGAATATCTATAAGCCTTTACCTGAAAATGTTGAAATAACCTCAAATGTTGTTTCTAAAGCAGAAGCAACAGGTGTTACTTTATCTGCAGCAAGTATATACAGCTCTCCAGATTTGGAACATTTCACGACAGCATACCTAAAATAAAATTTTAAAAGAAAACTACTAATAATGAAAAAAGAAAAGCCACAGATAGTATTTTAAATGTTTTACATCATTTTAGGAAAACAAACTTCAAGATCAAAAAAGCACTACTTTCAAAGAACTTCATCTGTTACATTTGTTTCATTTTTCTTTTAAGATTTTTCTTTGAGAGAGAGTGAGCAAAAGAGCACAAGCCTGGGTGGTACAGGGGTGGAGAGGCAGAGAGAGAAACAGACTCCCCACCGAGCAGGGAGGGAGTCTGATACGGGGCTTGATCCCAGGACCCTGGGATCACAACCCAAACCGAAGGCAGATGCTTAACCAACTGAGCCACCCAGGCACCCCACATTTGTTTCGTTTTTCAAAAAAGCTGGAAATGAGGTCTGAATGGAATCATATAAAGCTTAATAAAATCTATATGAACATCACAACTGTTATAATTCACTAAATTTTAAGAGAACAATGGGATGAAATAAATCCAAAATAATGCTAATGATGGAATCAATCCTATTTGTGGATAAAACAAAAAATACAGTAATATACTTACTTTGCATCTGGCATATAACAAACAGCTTGATTGGCTGGAATTGTCCAAGGCTGGGTGGTCCAGATTAAAAAACTAACAGGAGATGAGCCATCTGTGAAAATAAAATTTCAAATATGCTAGCAAATGTCACAATTCCGTAACTTTGATAAACTCAAGCAATGAATAAATCTTACCTAGGAGAGATACCAACTTGGGAGAAGGCTTCAGGAGAGGGAATTTTACATATATTGAGCGACTGACATGCTCAGGATTATACTCAAGTTCTGCTTCAGCCAATGCAGTTCTAAGGTTTAAGAATATTAGACATAAATATTTGAGGGACTCACAAAATTCTCCACTTTAAATACCAAAAACACATACATACCTCGATGAGGGAGACCAAAACACAGGTTTGTAAGATCGATAAATCAAGCCCTATAAAAGACAAATATATTATATGAAAGCTGGAATTTTAGAACACATAATTTAACATACCAAAGGAAAAAAACACTTCATTACCTTCTCATACATTTGGTAGAAAATTCTCAACTGTTTGGCCTCATATTTTCCATCAAATGTATAGTAGCAATTATTCCAATCTGCCATTATTCCCCAACGAATAAACGCTGATCTCTGTTTCTTAATTGCTGCTTCAGCAAATGATCTAGCTAAAAAAAAAATTTGAGAAAAGCATTTGAAAACCAATAAATTCTTAAACATGGTTTAGTATGTCTCTAAATAGAGGTATTGTACACAGTGTATATACTGTAAAATGTATTTAACAGGAAAATTATTTTGAAAGTTTTAAGTGTTCAGAAGATAACTAAAATTCTAAAATTAATCAGAATTTCAAAAATATTTTCCAGACTTTAGACAATGACCTTACGTTTAAAAAAAAATAAACTGGAGAAATTATTTTTCATATCTCTTAATTTGAGAAAAGAGAATGATTCTTATTTCATTATACACAGAAAAAGTAATCAGTACATCTAGTTTAAGCCAATAATAAGATGTCCTACGGTGAAATAAAAAAATCTTTACAATCATATCTAAATATACAATAGTTTTAGAATACAAAATTCCTCCCTGACCCAATCTACTGAAGAATCAAATGAGATTAATTTAAAAAAATATAGGGGTGCCTGGGTGGCTCAGTCATAAAGCATATGCCTTCGGCTCGCCCAGGGTCCTGGGATCGAGCCCCGCGTTGGGTTCCCTGCTCGGCAGGAAGCCTGCTTCTCTCTCTCCCACTCCCCCTGCTTGTGTTCCCTCTCTCGCTGTGTCTCTCTCTGTCAAATAAATAAATAAAATCTTTAAAAAAAATTATTTTTAAATATATATATGGATTTTAGAATTGACTTTTAGTCTAGCACTCGAAATAGGTCAACAAGCTCCAGCCAGGAAAGTAAATAAAAACACTGAGCACAATAATAATTTCACAAAATATGAAGATCAAGGAACTGAAAAATGGACTTGGAAATGCTCACAAAATCTTTCCTTTAGTCTCTGAACATAAGTTCTCACAAAAGTCAATTAAACGAGATCTGAATTTCCTGTGACAAAAATTGGTTTCTAACAGATCCCATTATAGCCAAAAAAACAACAGAAAGTCTCTTCAATTAAGCTCTGGCTTTTCCAAGGAACCAGCCTTTAAGAATAACCATTTCAAAACAGAAACAGAGATTATTTACCTTTCTCTCTAATTTCCACAGCTGAAAGATTCTGAGCTTTTCCACCAAGTTCTGATAATACTTTTATTTCAATGGGTAACCCATGACAATCCCAGCCTGGCACAAAATGTATTTTGGAACCTCTCATCATATGGTATCGATTGGCGATATCCTTCAAAATCTGCGAAGATGATAATCATCACTCATATATACAGCATGTGACCCTGTTTTATTCCTTTTTAAAATTTTAATTTAAATTCAATTTAGTTAACATATAGTGTGTTATTAGTTTCAAGGGCAGAATTCAGTGATTCATCAGTTGCATATAAAATACCCAGTGTTCATTACATCACAGGCCCTCCTTATTACCCATCACTCCAGGCCCCCACCCACCTCCCCTAGAGCAACCCTCAGTTTGTTTCTTATAATTAAGAGTCTCTTATGGTTTGCCCTAATTATAAATTTTTTTTTAAGATTTTATTTATTTATTTGACAGAGAGAGACACAGTGAGAGAGGGAACACAGCAGGGGGAGTGGGAGAGGGAGAAGCAAGCTTCCTGCAGAGCAGGGAGCCCGATGCGGGGCTCAATTCCAGGACCCTGGGATCATGACCTGAGCCGAAGGCAGACACTTAACAACTGAGCCACCCAGGCGCCCCTGCCCTAGTTATATCTCTTTATATCATTGTAAAACACTGAGAAAGCCCAATTTTAAAAGGACTTCTATAAACAAAATAACCTATTAAATCTACTAACTAAAGTTCTACATAAACACAAAAGTAACACATATTTGAAGTTTTAAAATACCATTAACTCCAGAAAACAAATAAAGATTTCAAAGTGAAAAACATGCTAGAATTAATAATTTGTAAAGTTGGAATATGTAGAAAAGCAGCCTATACTGCCTATTTAAGAAACAATTTTGACTTTCTAGGGTGCCTGGGTGGCTCAGTCGTTAAGCGTCTGCCTTGGGCTCAGGTCATGATCCCAGGGTCCTGGGATCGAGTCCCACATCTGGCTCCCTGCTCAGTGGGGAGCCTGCTTCTCCCTCTCCCACTCCCCCTGCTTGTATTCCTGTTCTCACTATCTCTGTCTCTGTCAAATAAATAAACAAAATCTTTAAAAAAAAGAAAAATTTGACCTTCTAAAAACCAGAGAGTAAAAATAAGTCAGTTATAAATTTGCTTTACTCTTATTAAAAACATTATCAACATGAATAACCCAATATTATTTATATTCAGCTAAGAAATAGTATATAATCAATGCTGAATTTATACTTAGAGTATGGAATATCGCAGTTAACTCTATCATTGACGAAACTCTTACTAAAACACTAGACCTCTTCACTAGGTATAGTTCTATAACTGATTTCCCTTCTTAGTTCATTTTAGAGACTAAAGGGCAGCAGAGCCTTTTAAAAATATATTACCATTATAAAATGGAAGATCAAAGGCAAAGGATAGATTTGGCTCCAAGCTCAATTTCCCTCTTCACAAAAGGAAACAATGCAGTAGTCCAGAAAATTATTTCCTCCTTTCCACATCTATCAAAAGTAGAAAAGATATACATTCCTCCCACACCTTCCCCCACTTAAAACTCTAACTTTCGATCTTACCAAACAGCAGGAGGAAGCCCTGTGGCCTGGGTGGTAGGCAAAGGACATAAAAATACATCTAATTATATATACCTAAGATTTGTACACTTTCAGTGGGTATATTATTTAAATCAATCAATATATAAATAACCTTAATCTCACTCTTATTTGAAATTATTCTGTCTGCTTATTATCTGTCCCGTCCCAGTAAAATACAAACTCCTTGAAATACCATCTGTCTTCTTCAGCAGTAAACTCTCTGCATTTAGAATGGTATCTGGCACTACTTTATAAATAGCTGTCCAAGAAATGAATTCATATACATATGCTCTAGACTATAACATCTTATATAGTAGCCACCAGCCACCAGTTGGCTACTGAGAGTTGTTCATGATAACGCTCTGTCCTCATTTCTCCTTTTGTTTCTTTCATTTTCCTATCACAATACTCATGTATTCCTTTGTTTAACAGACAAATTTTTGAATGGCTACTATATGTCAAGAATTGTTCTAAGAGGGCACCTGGGTGGCTCAGTCGTTAAGCATCTGCCTTCAGCTCAGGTCACGATCCCAGGGTCCTGGGATCGAGTCCCACATTGGGCTCCCTGCTCACCGGGAAGCCTGCTTCTCCCTCTCCCACTCCCCCTGCTTGTGTTCCTGCTCTCGCTGCGTCTCTCTGTCAAATAAATAAATAAAATCTTAAAAAAAAAAAAAAAAAAGAATTGTTCTAAGAGGGGCACCTGGGTGGCTCAGTCGTTAAGCGTCTGCCTTCGGCTCAGGTCATGATCCCAGGGTCCTGGGATCGAGCCCCGCATCGGGCTCCGTGCTCGGCGGGAAGCCTGTTTCTCCCTCTCCCACTCCCCCTGCTTGTGTTCCCTCTCTTGCTGTGTCTCTCTCTGTCAAATAAATAAATAAATAAATAAATAAATAAAAGAATTGTTCTAAGAACCTAGAGCATGGCAGTAAACGAGAGACAAGGTCCTTCTGATGAAGAAAGACAGAAAATAAATATATTCATTCACTATGAAGAAAATAAGCAAGGTTAAAGGTTTGAAAACAGCATGTGAGCTGGTGGTGGTGGCGGTGCTGTTTTGGGAAGATCAGTAAAGCCTCATGAGATGTCTGAACAGAGACATGAAGGAAATGAGAAAGTGAGCCATTTAAGTATCTGGGAAACACATTCCAGATAGAAGCAAGCAAGCAAGACTACCCATGGTATGCCTGAGGAAAAGCAAGAACTGTTCCTCCTCTAGTTCCAAAGGGCCCAAAGTCTTTGACAGAACCTCCAACTATGCATGTAAGAGGTGGATTTGTACGGTGCCTCGGTTTTTGAGAGAATAACTCCTTCTCTCCCCTCAATCCATGTGGAGCTCACTCCCCTCCATTCCAGCTCCAAGGGTGGACACATAATCCACTGTGGCCTTCAACATATTCCATCCCCAAATCCAAAATGATTGATTCAGGGACAGACTTGTGACTCAAATCAGGGCAAGGAGAGTCAATTCCAGGACACTTGTAAGAATTGCTTGGAAAGAGAAAGTGGAAAAATATTAGCCTGTAAATGGGAGATGTGTGGGGTGGGAATGGGGGTATGGGGAGCATCAAAAGGGTAAACCATGCTTAAGAGTGAAAGATGTAGAGAAACCAACTCTAATAGTATCTGAGTCCCTGGGTCCAGCCATGAAAGGACCTGAAACTATCTCTGGACTCTACAGTTAAAACAGCCAATAAATTCCCATTTTTGCTTAATCTTGTCAAGAGTTGCCTTTCTGTATCTAGCAACCAAAGGAATCTGCAACAATAGAGTTGTATTTTGTAAAATATGTTGTGTTAACATATCTTAATGCGTATATTAAAAATAAGAAACTAGACCTTCTGAAATTAAAGTGTCTTAATTCTTTGAACACATGAAGCAGAAAGTTCCAAAAGACAAATGGGTAAGTCAGACTTAAATAATTTAAAACAGAGAAAACAACCTAAAAGGAATAACTTTAAAGCAACGATAATACCTCTTGAAGCTTCTGTGTGATAAATAACAAGAATGTATTAAGAGACAAGACTAGTCCAGACACCTATTTTGTTTTATTGATCAGAACAGATAACACTGCACTATATTTCTATCTGGTAGAGCGATGTGTTCCTTGATCTTTCTTTAAATTTTGACTATTCAAACACATTTACTTTCCAGATTTACTTTTTAGCCATTAAGTATGTTAAAAAATTTTTTTAAACATTTTCTTTGTTGTTTGTGATTATAAGAGAAATACAAAATTTTCCAAAAAAAAAAAAAAGTAATATAGGTTCCTTGTTCTAAAAAAAAAAATACAAATGTTATAGAAATACCAAATATTAGGTTTGAAAACTTTTTTGCAAAATTAGATCCTAATGTAACACTGTTTTAAAACTTGTTTTTCGGGGCATCTGGGTGGCTCAGTCGTTAAGCGTTTGCCTTCAGCTCAGGTCATGATCCCAGGCTCCTGGGATGGAGCCCCGCATCAGGCTCTCTGCTCAGCAGGAAGCCTGCTTCTCCCTCTCCCACTCCTCCTGCGTGTGTTCCCTCTCTCGCTGTGTCTCTGTCAAATAAATATATAAAAAATCTTTAAAAAAATAAAACTTGGTTTTCCTCCTTCAGTTAATAATATTTGGACATCTTTCATGTCAGTACAGATATATCTGCCTAATTCCTTTTAAGATTGCATACTACTTCATTCCCAAGATTTATTTAATCAAATCCCATTAAGGAAAGTGTTGACAAAGAAAAAAAGTCAATCCAAAATCCTAGATGCAGCAAAAATATACTTGAAGGACAAAAGGAAAATCAAGAACACAGTGACTAAACTGACGAATTCAGTGGAGAGCTTCAGCAGCCCACGCAATCCATCAGAGGAAAGAATCAGTGCAATAAAGACAGATCATTTGAAATTATCCAGTTAAAGGTATAAAAGATACAAGAATGAAAAGGAATAAAGAAAGCCTTCAGAACCAATTTGAAACCACTTAAAAAAAAAAAATCTATGCTTTACAAGAATCCCAGAATGAAAAGAGAGGGAAAAAGAATCAGAAAGTTTATTTAAAGAAACTGTAGCTGAGAACCTCCTAAAACTGGGGAGATATTTGGATATCCAAGTTCACTAAGCTCATACATTCCCAACAAATGCAACCCAGAGATCTTCTAAAAGACACACTTTAATAAAACCGTCAAAAATCAAAGACAAAGTAAGAACCTTGAAAGCTGCAAGAGAAAAAAGCTTGTCAATTACAAGACTTCCCTTCCCCCATAGGCTATCAAATTTCTCTGCAGAACCCTTGCAGGCCAGGACAGAGTAGAATGACACATTCAAAATGCTGCAAATAAACTTCCAACCAAGAATACTTCACCTGGCAAAGCTGTCCTTGAGAAATGAAAGAGAAATAAAGACTTTCCTAGACAAACAAATGCTGAGGGAGTTCATCACCACTAGACCTACCATACAAGAAATTCTGAAAGGAGCTCTTTAAGATGAAATGAAGGGATGCTATTTACTACCAGGAAAACACATAAAAATACTTCAGGTTAAGTATACAGTCAAATTGAAAATACCTCAATAGTATAATATGTCGGTGCATTTATGCCATACTCTAACATAAAAGACCAAAGGACAGGGGCACCTGGGTGGCTCAGTCGGTTAAGCATCCAGCTCTTGATTTCAGCTCAGGTCATGATCTCAGGGTCATGGGATCCAGTCCCGATCAGGCTCAGCCCTGAGTGTATAGCCTGCCTAAGATTCTCTCTCTCCCTCTCCCTCTGCCCCTCCCCCCCCACTACCCCCCCCCCCCCACACACACTCTCTCTAAAAAAAAAAAACCCCAAAGGACAGAAGTATTAAAGATAATTATAGCGGGCACCTGGGTGGCTCAGTCGTTAAGCGTCTGCCTTCGGCTCAGGTCATGATCCCAGGGTCCTGGGATTGAGCCCCACATTGGGCTCCCTGCTCAGTGGGAAGCCTGCTTCTCCCTCTCCCACTCCCCCTGCTTGTGTTCCCTCTCTTGCTGTGTCTCTCTCTGTCAAATAAATAAAATATTTTAAAAAAAAAAAGATGTTTTTGTATGTGATTAAAGTTAAGTTGTTATCAGCTTAGAAAACTGTTATATTTTATGTAAGCCTCATGGTAATCAATGAGGAAAACAAAGGCAAGAGAAGTGAAGTTTAAATTAAATCTCCTGGGGCACATGGGTGGCTCAGTCCTTGAACATCTGACTCTGGCTCACATCACGATCTCAGGGTCCTGGGATCAAGCCCCTTCACTGGGTACCGCACTCAGCGAGAAGTCTGCTTCCCCCTCTCCCTCAGCCCCTCCCCTGACTCGTGCTTTTTTTCTCTCTCTCAAATAAACAAATAAAATCTTTAAATAAATAAATCTTACAGCTTGCAGCCCACTGATACCTGAAACACGCAGAGCATGACCTTCCTCAAGGAACTCATGGCTGCCTTACGCCTTAATGTTTATGTTTTATTAAAGACTAAAAGTAACCTTAACAGCAGCTAGCCCCTCAAGGTCCTGAAAGCCTTGCTTCCAAATTCCTTAGAGACTTACACTATCCTTAACCCCCACTAATTATAAAGTATATAATCAGCTACTCCTCACAACCCCACTGCAGTTCTTTCTGCCCACGGGTCCTGTCCCCGGGCTATAATAAAGTCCCCTTTTTGCATCAAAAATGTCTCAAGAATTCTTTCTTAGCCATTCTCTCATGAACTCAAAAACTTCCAAATTTTATCAGTAATCACAAAATAAAAACCTTCAGTAAATGCATAAAAGATATAGAGAAGATAATCAAAGCATACCACTGTGAAGAAAAATCATTAGTTCACAAAGGAAGACAGAAAGAAAGGAACAACAACAACAAAAAGAACAAAACAAAAAAGAAAGAAAGAAAGGAACAAACAGAAAATAGTAAGTTGGCATTAATAACTCTTGCCTACCAGTAATTACTGTAAATGTAAATGGATTACATCACCAATCAATAGATGCAGAAATGGCTGAAACACAAGACCCAACTGTGCTGCCTCTAAGAGACTCATGTAAGATTTAAGGATACATGTAGGGATCAGGTGAAGGGATGGAAAAAGAGATTCCACACAAATGGAAACCCAAAGAGAAAGATGTAGCTATACTTATCTTAGACAAAACAGATTTTAAGTCAAAAACTATAACAAGAGACATGGTCATCATAATGATAAAACGGTCAATTCATCAGGAGGATTAAAAGGATGTAACAGTCTTAAAAATATATGCATCCAACATCAGAGCACCTGAATGTATTAAGTAACTACTAATAGATCTGAAGAGAAAAACAGACAAGAATACGATAATAGTAGAGGACTTCAATACCCCATTTTCAACAATGAAAGGTCAGTCATACAGACAGAAAATCAGTAAAGACACATTGGACTTGAACTATACTTGAGACCAAATGGACCTAACAGACATATATGGAACACTCCACCCAACAGCAGGACAATACACATTCTTCTCAAGCACACACAGAACACCGTCCTCAAGCACACACAGAACACCGTCCAGGATGTTCTACAAAACAAGTCTTAACAATGTGGAAAGATTAGGAACACAAAAAGTATCTTTTCATACCAGATGATATTAGAAAACAATAATAGGAAGAAAACTGGAAAATTCACAAATATGTGGAAAATAACATATTTCTGAAAAACCAATGGGTCAAATAAGAGATAAAAAAAATAGGGGTGCCTGGGTGGCTCAGTCGTTAAGCGTCTGCCTTCGGCTCAGGTCATGATCTCAGGGTCCTGGGATCGAGCCCCGCATCAGGCTCCCTGCTCCGCGGGAAGCCTGCTTCTCCCTCTCCCACTCCCCCTTCTTGTGTTTCCTCTCTCGCTGTGTCTCTCTCTGTCACATAAATATATTAAAAAAAAAAGAGAGAGAGATAAAAAAAATATATCGAACAAACAAATATGGAAACACAACATACCAAACCTTAGGGGATGGAACAAAGGCAATTCTGGGAGGGAAGTTTATAAGCAATAAGCGCCTACATTAAAAAGCAAGAAAGATTCCCAGACTAACTAACTTTATACCTGAAGGAACTAGAGAAGAACAAACTAAGCCCAAAGCTAGCAGAAAGAAGTAAATAACATCAGAACAGAAATAAATGAAATAGAGAATAGGAAAACAAAACTAAGTTTGGTTTTTAGAAAAGATAAAATTGAAAAACTTTAGCTAGACTTACAAGAAGAGAAAGCACTCAAATAAATAAAATTATAAACCAAAGAGGAGATATTACAACCTATATTTGAAAAATACAAAGAATCATAAGAGACTACTAAGAACAATTATGTGCCAAGAAATTGGATAACCCAGGTAGGCTGGCCTCCCAGGACTGAATCATGAAAAAATAGAAAATCTGAACAGATCAGTAACAAGTAAGGAGATGGAATCAGTAATTAAAAACCTCCCAACAAAGCAAAGTCCAAGACCATATGGCTTCACTCATTCCACCAACATTTATAGAAGAATGAATGACAAACATCCAAAAAACTGAGGAGGTGAGAATACTCCCAAACTCATTCTATGAGGCCAGCATTATCATGATACCGAGGTCAGATAAGGACATGACAAGAAAACTATAGTCCAAAATCTCTGATGAAAAAAGATGCAAAAGTTCTCAACAAAATGTTATCAAACCGAATTCAACAGTACTTTAAAAAGGAAGACACGAGGCGCCTGGGTGGCTCAGACGCAGCTCAGGTCATGATGCCAGTGTCCTGGGATTGAGCCCCGCGTTGGGATCCCTGCTCAGTGGGAAGCCTGCTTCTCCCTCTTCCCACTTCCCCTGCTTGTGTTTCCTCTCTCACTGTCTCTCTCTGTCATATAAATAAATAAAATCTTTAAAAAACGAAAAGGAAGACACATTATAAGCAAATGGGATTTATCCCTGGTATTCAAGAATGGATAAACATACACAAAAAAACTGATACACTGAGTTAATTGAAGGAAAAATAGAAATCATATCATCATCTCAATAGAAGCAGAAAAAGCATCTGACAAAATGCAACATCATTCCATGATAAAAGATCTTAACAAAGCGGGTATAAAAGGAAGGTACCTCAACATAATAAAGACCATAAATGATAAGCCACAGATACCATCATACTCAGCAGTTAAGTTGAAAGCTTTTCCTCTAAGATCATGAATAATACAAGGGTGCCCACTCTCACCACTCCTATTCAACATAGTATTGGAGGTCCTGCCAGAGCAAATGGGCAAAAAAAAGAAATAAAAGGCATCCAAGTCAAAGGGAGCAGTAAAATTATGTTTACGGATGTTAACTAATTGTGGTATTCATTTACCAATACATACATATATCAAATCATTGTGTTGTATACCTTAAAACTAATACAATGTTATACGTCACTTCCCGTCTCAATAAAATGGGAGAGGGCTAAAATCAGTTCTCTCAAAAAATTGCAGACTGGTGCTATTTATTATCTACCCCACATAAATGACCTGGTACCTGCTAGCACTCTCAAAACTCGGCTTAATGACACTTCCTCAGGGAGATCTTCTCTGATACTGAAGTCAAAAAGTTATTCTAAAATTTATCTGGAAAAGCAAAGAAACTGACATTGCTAAAGCGATTTTGAAAATACAATGGGAAGAAGGAGACTACCCAATTTCAAGACTTATTCTGTAGCTACAGTCACCAAAACTGTGGTATTACCAGGACAGACACATAGATTAATGGAACCGAATAGAGAATCCAGAAATAGAGCCACACATATTTGTCCAACTGATTTTTGACAGTAGTACAAAAGCAACTCATTAGGGAAAGATAGCCTTTTCAACAAATGGTGCTAGACATCCACAGGGAAAAAAATAACCCTCAGTGTAAGTCTCATATCTTACGTAAAAGTTAACTCAAAATGTGTCATGGATTTAAATGTAAAATATAAGTTTTAGAAAAAATATAGCAGAAAATCTTTAGGCTTAAAGGCTTCGCAGAGTTCTTAGACATTACGCTGCAAGTTATGATTCATAAAAGGAAAAACTGATAAACTGGACTTCATCAAAATTAAGAACTTTTAGGGGCACCTGGCTGGCTCAGTCGGAAGAACATGCGACCCTTGATCTTGGGGTCATGAGTTTGAGCCCCACACCAGGGGTAGAGATTATTTAAAAAAAAAGTTAAGAACTTTTACTCTTCAACATATCCTGTTAAGAGAATGAAAAGAAAGCAACAGACTGGAAGAAATAGTTGCAAATCACGTATCTGACAAAGGTTTCAAACCTAGGCTATATACATAAAGAACCCTCAAGACACAACAATAAAAAAAACCCGAACAATCCAGGTAGAAAATGGACAAGGTCAAGGCGCCGGCAGATTCAGTCCGGTGAGGGCTGCTTTCTAGGTTCACAGACCATTAGCTTCTCACAGAGCATAAGGGAGACAAGGAAGCTCTCTGGGGTCTCTTTTGTGAAGGTGCTATTATCACTGATAAGGGCTCTGCCCTCATGACTTAATCCCCTCCCGAAGGCTCCCAACTCCAAGTACCATCACATTAGAGATTATTAGGCTTAAACACATAAATAAATACAAATTTAGGAGTAGGGAAGAACAAATATTCATTCTACATTCAGTCTAACATTTATATATTTTACTTGTTTTCTTATGTCTTTCCTGATCAGAGCATAAGCTCCATAAAGACAAGACTCATCTCTGTTTTGTTCACTGCAATTCCCAGAGTCTCAAAAAATGTCTGGCACGTAGTAGGTGCTCAGTAATTATTTACTGACAAAAATATTCACTAGAGTAAAATAACAATAAGCTCAAAGCAAATACCAGGGATGTTATTTTTCACACAGCACTAAAACTGTTTATTGCTGCTTTCTACTAACACATTTTAGTTTTGGGGTGCCTGGATGGCTCAGTCATTAAGCATCTGCCTTCGACTCAGGTCATGATACCAGGGTCCTGGGATCGAACCCCGCATCGGGCTCCCTGCTCAGCGGGAGGCCTGCTTCTCCCTCTCCCCCCTGCTTGTGTTCCCTCTCTCACTGTCTCTCTCTCTGTCAAATAAATAAAAAAAAATCTTTAAAAAAAAAAAAGACATTTTCGTTTTGGGGCGCCTGGGTGGCTCAGTTGGTTGATTGTTGGACTCCTGATCTCAGCTCAGGTCTTGATCTCAGGGTTGTGAGTTCAAACCCCTCCTTGGGCTCCACCCTGGGTATGGAGCCTACTTAAACACATTTAGTTTTACCCATCAATGCAAATTTACATAATTGTCATAAAATTAGAATACATTCCTTTGTAAAGTGTACTTAAATAAAGGTTTTTCCCTCAAGTTTTATAAATTAAATTACAATTACCTTATTCAAAGTATGTCCAACATGTGGGTCACCATTTGCATAAGGAGGTCCATCATGAAGACAAAATTCTGTTTTTACTTTTCTTTCTCTTTGCCATGAATAAAGTTCTGAAAATGCACATTTCTGTTTAAAAAGAACCATAACGTCTAAACATCAACCAAATATATACCCCCTGAATCTTACCATAAATAACAGCCAGCATTTGCTTATTTCTTATCCCATACCAATGTATTCAACTCTAAAACCCAATGAGGCTTCTAAAATGCACATCTGAGTCCTCATCTTTTAAAACTTATTAATAGTTTCCCCATACGCTTCAGATTGAAGTTTAAGTTCTTTGTATCGTAAACAGGGCTCTACAAAAATTAGTACCACCAAATTCTGGCCAGTCTCTCCGCACTCCCCACCATCCACTCCTCACTCCCGCGGGGCTGAAGGGCCTGTAGATTACATCCCAGCACCCCCCCCACACACACACTTATTCTTGCTCTCCTTTGGCCTCAACACTCGCTATCTACCAAATCCCAACAATACTCACTGCAGCCCTACTTCCCTTCTCCCACCTACTGTGTACCCCTGGCCCAGTCACTTTGCCCTTATGGGCTTGTTCCCTTATTTGAAAAAAAAAAAAAATCTTAATAGCCAATTCACAGAACTGGTGTGAAAAATACATGAGAAAACGTTTGAAATTGTCACAGTTCCTGGCATACCCATGGTACTGAATAAAACACTTTAAAAAAGTAGATGGCCAAAACAGGTTTGAGTCTAGAACTCTGATAATTGCCATAAGAATATTTAGGCTAAGCAAATTTACTTAACCCATACATGCTATATATCAGGGATTTTAAAGCCTCCAAAATTACAGAAGCTAACAAGTGAATCTGCCCTTAGAAAGTTCAGTCTAGTACAGGAGACAGATGCAGATCTTAGGAAGGGGACTCTGAGGAAGTACAGGTACTCTATTCTGCAAACAAGTCAGAATTCCAACTAGGCGCCTACTGACACCACACAAGTTAAGCTTCAACTTTCCCAGAAAATCGAATTTTTATTTATATGTGTCCACGTTAATTTGCTTTTCAGAAGTCACTGGGAAAGTGTTCAAATTCAATATTTTTTTGTTTGCCTAAAAAAAATGAGACTCATATTCAGTTCTGTGCTGCTATGTGAGCATCCCCCTTAATACTCTGCTCTGGAACCTCTGAGGGATTCACCTAGAGGTTTTCAAGCAAGAAACTCTGAGGAGAGCAGATGATTTCCACTGGTCCAGCCATAACACCGCCGCCCAAAAGGGCCCGGAGCCTGCGGCCAGGTCCCACCCGCCAGGGGTGTGGCCGCCCGGAGCGGCGGCCGGAGAGGGCCCGTCTCCCCTCCGCCCCAGGCCAGGTCGGGCCTCCCTGCCCACCTGCTGGATCTCCAGCTCCGTGTCGGGCTGCTGGCGGCCCAGTAGCTTCATGGGGAAGCTGGTCTGCGGCAGCAGCACCGTGTCCCGATATCTGCTATTATTCGAGCTCTGCAGCTGGTTACTGGCCCCGGTGACTGACCGCACCAAAAGCCTCCTCGTCGTCCCTCGCCACCCCGGGTGACAACGAAGGCGGGGCAGCATCCATAAATTCCGGGCTGCGGCCACAGCGGCGGCCCCCGGCCCGCGCGGGTGCAGCCCCCAACGCATGGCCGGCCAACCCCGGCCTCCCAGTGAGCGCCAGGTCCTCCGCGGGAGGCTCCCGCCGGGGTTCTGGAAAACCGGGACCCCAGAGAACCTCCACGAGCTCTGCCGGAGTGCGCACGCGCGCGGGGCACGGAAGTGGCGGGAAGCAGGTCCTTCCCAGAGACGGCAGGAAGGCAGCCACCCCGGGTCTTGGCCGCAACCGGGGCGGGGCCGGGCAGACCCTGAGGGGCGGGGCAAGGTGTGGCGGGCCTGCCCGGGCTCAGATTTCAATCACAGAGCCCTGACTCCATTTTAAAATATTTTAGTATATCCAGTATATATAATATATACAAATATTTAAGATGTTTTTAGTATATCCAAGATATTATCACTTCAACCTGTAATTAACATAAAATTATAAAAAAGATATTACATTCTTTGTCTTCGTACTGAATCTTTGAAATTCAGGTATGCATTTTACACACGTAGCATCTCAGTTTGGGTTAGTAATTTGCCACGCGCTCAACAACCACACAGACTATGACTGCCTCAGGGGGCAGCACCTCTTTAGCTGAGTGCAAAGTTCAGTACGAATATTATAAACCAATCTAATTATGTAATTTTCAGATTCCCTATATCCCTGTTACGTCCCACTCCTACAGAATACTGTGTATAGGGTGTAGGACGAGCTCTGGTTTCTGACAGACACCCACTTTTCTATCCCACTTTTTGAAAGTTTGTGGTAGGCCACCTTTACAGAAAAAAAGTGAAAATAGCATTCATTACATTAGTACCTGTTTTCCATAACAAAGAAAACGAAAGAGATTTTCACTTTTATTAAAAAAAGGGAAAATAGCATTAAGCATTAGTTTTGCAGCAAGACTTCATAGAGGCAGCAGGCACCCCAAGCCACCAGCGTGGCCCTGCCAAGCTCCTGCCCTGGGAACTACCTCAGCATCTCAGCATCAGCTGCTAGCCCTTTGAACTGTGTCCATGAGCATCTGTGCTCTACCTCGATTTATTTTGTGCATCTGTTAGCAAGATGTGTCCTAAGGTATCAGGAAAGCTTAAGAAAGGTTATTTTTGTGCATCTGGGAATGCTAAAAAATCTTTCCATGTAAATTAATGGTATTGCTTCTTTGCTTTACTCCATTTAGGCTTATGAAGGTTTTCATAGGAACACTCTACTTTCAGCTAGCGGGGGAAATCTGTATTTGGTTGGCCAGGTCATAGTAGTTCACGATTGTTACCTTTTCATTGTAAAGTGTACCTCTTCCTATTCATGAGACACAACATCTAGAAGACTTGGCTTGCATAGATAAAAAGATTGACCAATTTCCTACAAAAATAAAAAGAAAATTTTATATGGAAAAACATACCACAAAGAAGGCAAGTTGCAAACAGTAAGCATTCAGTGTCAGCCTTTCACCAGGCCCTGTTCCCAGCTCCTTAGCCCATTTAAATCATTAAACCCCATAAAGTGAAGATATAACATGCCAAAACAACCCTCTGCAGTAAGGCAGGCATATGGTTATTGCCATTTTACAGATAAGGAAACTGAGGCACATAGTGTTCAGTAACTTGCCCAAGATCACACAACTAAGAAGTGGCAGAGCTGGGATTCAAATCCAGACATTTGGGTTCCAGTACCCATATGGATAATCACCACACTATATTGCCTCCCGTACACTATACTGTGGGAGAAAACATTTGCAAACACATTTTAAAAATTAATATCCAGGGGCGTCTGGGTGGCTCAGTTGGTTAAGCATCCAACTCTTGATCTCAGCTCAGGTTTTGATCCAGGGTCATGAGTTCATGCCCTGCGTTGGGCTCCATGCTGGGCATGGAGCCTACTTAAAAAAAAATAATAATATCCAAAATGTATAAAGAGCTGCTACAAATCAGGAAAATAAATATAAACAACCCAATGGAAAAAAAGTCAAAGGAGTAGAAGAGGCAATTCATAGTGCAATGGAAAAGACCAATAAACCTACTCAAATATACTCAAAGATACTCAACTTCAGGAGTGATCAAGAACAGGCAGTTAAGACAAGATACCATTTCCATCCAACAGATGAAAGCAAAAATTAAGAAGTTTGATAACAAGGATTGGAGGGTATATGAAAGTGGTCTCACACTGTTGGTAGTAATGTATAATTTGTACTGCCTTTTGAATGGCAGTATCTGTCACCATTTCAAAGGCATTTCACTTTGAACCTGCAGTTCTGCATCTGAAAATCTATCCCGTGAACTTCAGTCTCACAGGAGCACAACAATAAACGCACAGAGAAGCCCTTCCAATCAACCCCTACATAACACATTGCTGAATTCAACAGTGCTCTCCATCTCCCCATAAATCCTGTACTGAGGGTACACTCAGACCTCAGAGCAGGCTACTCTCCATGACACCTACACACTTTTCTCCTGTTGAACTCACAGTCAGTTATGTCTATCCTTTAACTTATTCAAGCCAGTTGTAATTGTTATGTAATTACTTTATTTAATTATAAGAACTAATGTAAGCTTAAAATGGTAAATTTTGTTATATATATTTTTACCACAATAAATGGTCTGCCTTGAGTCTCAGGGTGATTATGAAAATCAGATGAGATTGTAAAGGTAAAAGCTTTCCCAAGAACTCCATGTAATGGTAGCCGTTTGCTACTCTCTGATGAGTTGTTTTTTTTTTTTAATGGAAGTTATTATTTGTTTCTAATTATAAAAGTTTGGGAGTTACAAAAGAGCATGCAGAATCAAAAATGGTTCACTGACTGCTCTCTTCCCAAAACCAATGTTTTTTTTTTCTCCTTTAAGGCAAAGGTAATTGCCTTTATGAAAACTAAGGGGAATTCCCTAGAGTCCAGTAAAGACAAGTCTCCAAAACACAAAACCAACTGCTTTTGAATTAGGTGAAGCTAAAACAAGTGTATAGTAATGGGGAAAATATCATAAAAAATTGTAAGTATTCTGAGTTAGGATGTGTCTAAGTGTCTAAACTACAAAACTAGATGGTGCATTATGGCTCTGCATTGTCAGGAGAGATAAAGCAAAATTCCAATCCCAGGACACATGCTGTAAGAAAAGACCTGGCAGAGAATATCGTTTGCATTTTTTGTTTCTTTTAAGCAATGAGAATGTGGTCGTGGGCTACTTATCTAATTTTATTTTTTTTAAAGAATTTATTTATTTATTAGAGAGAGAGAGAGAATGAGAGAGAGCACGAGACGGAAGAGGGTCAGAGGGAGAATCAGACTCCCCGCTGAGCAGGGAGCCCGATGCGGGACTCGATCCCGGGACTCCAGGATCATGACCTGAGCCCAAGGCAGTTGCTTAACCAACTGAGCCACCCAGGCGCCCTACTTATCTAATTTTAAAATAAAGTAGTACCTTTATTAATATAAAGGATACCTTTTACAATACAAAATGACTGTTCCCTTTGATAGTTTTTCTTACTCTAATTTCTACTCTAATAATATAGTGGGTTTCATTTCCTAATCAATTGGAGAATTTCTGTCTTTAAAAGGATGTGTTTAGGCAATTTACATTTATTTTGTAACTGATGTTTGCTATTAACTCCGCCATCTTACGTTATTTGCGATATTATAATCACCTTGCCCTCCTTTCTAATACTGAAAAAAAAAAAAGCATTGCCCATTCACTCTATTTTCATTGCATATCTACCTCCACGCACAAACATAAACAAGGGAGGCACAAAAAGTGTGCTCCTTAAATATATGGTGAAAGCCTAAATGAATAAAAGGCAATTTGTTTCTGCTTGTTTATTTACTTTTATCAGTGCAATAACAATCCTAAGGGGATTTTCTTCTGTGCAGCGAAAAGCAAAAAAACAACCACCACCCAATCCCCAAATCATTAACATAACAAATCATTATCTGGTCAGGAAAAGAGAGTATTTCCCAGGACTTACTGGCAAGCATATGAAAAGGTCAGAGACCGTTTTAACAATCTCCTAAGTGGGGGGCGCCTGGGTGGCTCAGTCTTTAGGCGCCTTCAGCTCAGGTCGTGATCCCAGGATCCTGGGATCCAGCCCCCCATGGTGCTCCCTTCTCCGTGGGAAGCCTGCTTCTCCCACTCCCCCTGCTTATGTTCCCTCTCTCGCTGTATCTTTGTCAAATAAATAAAATCTTAAAAAAAAAAAAAAGTAAGCACTAGTGACAATTCTGCATAAAACCGTTTTGCTCCTGGGAGCGGAGGCGGAGGGGTCGTAGACCTCCGGAAGCCAGTCCACGGACCCCGGGATTCGAGGGTAGGCCCTCCCTGACCACCGCAGTGCGATAGCACTAGTCCAATAAACATTTTAAGAGTGTGCAAAGTGGACTGGAAGACCCCTGAAACCAGAATGAATCTTTTAAAAGTAGGCACACCTCTCGCTATTACAGTAGGCGACACACGCCGCCAGAGAGTTCAGGGGAAAACCCGGAGAAATGGAGTTTTCTGACGGGTCGGAAGTCTCCGGCGGTCGTGGGAGTAGGTGTTCTGCGCCTGCGCCGAATTTCCCGCATGCTCAGTAGCTGCGGTAGGTTTGTCCTACATCCACCAACGTTCGACCTATTGACGGGAAGGCGGCCAGGTATTGGACCCAACGAGAGACCTGTTGCTTGATAGCTTTCTGTTGTTACCCTTCAAGTGTCTTTCGTCTAGCTTTGTTCCAGGCTTGTCACAGTAAGTTTCTCCCCTGCGAGTCAGGGCAAGACCTTGGGCAGATCTGACTCATTTATTGGTCCCCTAACTCCACCCCTTTGCACAGATACAAGGAGATTACAGGGATTTATGTTTAAAAAAGAAAAAAGTTTGCCTGAGTCAGATTGCCTCACTAGATGTTCCAATTTCGGACCTAGATTCTTGAAGTGTCAACAATTTAATTGGTGATCGGTGCGTTTATTTTCGTCCTCCAGGGTCTTTTCATGGCTATTTATTGTAGAATTAACAAGGCAAACCTAGGCAGTGGGTTCGTTAGTGCACTCAAATTTAGAAACTGCCTTATGTCTGAAATTAAATTTCGTTCAAATAGCACACATTCTTCCTACTGTCTCTCCTACATACTTGTAGCCTTGCTTGCTTTATTCAGATTTCCCTGAAAATATAATTGCTAGTTTCAAAGATGTGTACATTTTACTCTCAGTAAACTTCAAAATCATCCTAAGAGATTTTAACCACTTTGCATCCTTGCTCACAGTGCTCAGGAGGATGATCCCTCACAGGCTAGCCAACACTGGGCGTTTTTATCTATGCCAGTCTTACACATGAACAATCATCTTTTGCTGTTTTAATTTGCACTTCTTTCATCATTAACGAAACTGAGCATTTCGTGTAATTAATGGCCATTGTTTTTCTTTTAATAGGAATAGCCTATTTGTGTCCTTTGCTCATTTTTCTACTAGATTATTCATCTTTAACATATTGATGTAAAAGCCCTTTACATAACCAAAATTAACTCAGATGTCTGGTACATGATACAAAATTTTTTTCCTCATTTTGTCAATCATCTGCTTTGCTTGTGGTAATTTGATTACGTAGATATCTTAATTTTCATTCAGTCAAATTTGTCAATATATTCTTTTATAGATTCTTAGTTTTTCTCATGTTTAAAAGTCCTTTACCAAATTTACAAAATATTTCACACGGTTTTATTCTCATGCTTTTATGGTTTCTTTCTTTACTTTTAAAATCATGCATTGATCTGGAATGTATATTGATACAAAAATGCAAAACGTTTCCAACATTTTTTTTAAAAAGATTGGCAACTGTTCCCACCATTTTTGCACAATTTCCCTTGTGATTTGAAATACCACCTTTAGTGTGTTTGGATCTACTTCTGGGATTTAATTCTGCCCAGGACTAAACTGTGTAATTACTATAGTTTTATATCATATTTTGATAACTGGTAAGGAGAGTATCTTGGCTCATTGTTCTTTTTCAGAAATTGCTCTGTTATGCTCATATTTTTATTTTTCCAGATGACCTTGAACCTTAGCATCACTTGATTAGGTTTCAAAAGATACAACCTTTGTATTTTGATTGGGAACTCAGTCATTCATTTTATTATGTTATGTTAATCACCATACATTACATCATTAGTTTTTGATGTAGTGTTCCATGATTCATTGTTTGCGTATAACACCCAGTGCTCCATGCAGAACGTGCCCTCTTTAATACCCATCACCAGGCTAATCCATCCTCCCATCCCCCTCCCCTCTATAACCCTCAGTTTGTTTTTCAGAGTCCATAGTCTCTCATGGTTCATCTCCCCCTCCAATTTCCCCCCCTTCATTCTTCCCCTCCTGCTATCTTCTTTTTTTTTTAATATATAATGTATTATTTGCTTCAGAGGTACAGATCTATGATTCAACAGTCTTGCACACTTCACAGTGCTCACCATAGCACATACCCTCCCTAATGTCTATCACCCAGCCACCCCATCCCTCCCACCCCCCACCACTCCAGCAACCCTTAGTTTGTCTCCTGAGATTAAGAATTCCTCATATCAGTGAGGTCATATGATACATGTCTTTCTCTGATTGACTTATTTTGCTCAGCATAATACCCTCCAGTTCCATCCATGTCATTGCAAATGGCAAGATTTCATTCTTTTTGATGGCTGCATAATAATCCAGTGTGTGTGTGTGTGTGTGTGTGTGTGTATACATATACATATATACCACATCTTCTTTATCCATTCATCTGTCGATGGACATCTTGGCTCTTTCCACAATTTGGCTATTGTGGACATTGCTGTTATAAACATCAGGGTGCACCTATCCCTTTGGATCCCTACATTTCAGTCATTCATTTTTAAAAGATTTTATTTATTCATTTGAGAGAGTCTGAGAGAGACAGAGAACAAACAGGGTCGGGGGAGAGGGAAAGAGAGAAGCAGGCTCCTGCTGAGCAGGAAGCCCGATGTGGGACTCCATCCCAGGACCCTGGGATCAGTTAAGCAGACGCTTAACTGACTGAGCCACCCAGGCAGCCCCATCATTCCTTTTTAGATCCTAATCCTCACATGCTCACCACCTTTATATTGAATTCAAATTACCTTTCCCAGGCTGTCAAGGGAAATGGATCATTTGATTCCTGTTTTTAATCCTTCAGAACTAGCCCTATTGGCTACTGTAAAGATTTCTTAAAGGATGGGATGTTAGGTTGATAGCCGTAAGTGGCATACAACCTTTTTTCATACTACTTTAAGCCTCAAGCTCTGAATGTTATGAAAAAGAATCTGTAATGTGATTCTGGATTGTATTGGTTATCATATTACATCATCAGGGTCAAAATAAAGTTGCAGAAGCCGTAGGAATTTTTTTGCCCAGAACAGTACCCTGCTGTCTCTTCAGGATAGCCAGTAATGAGGACAGTTATCACAGTAATGGTTAGCCAGTGTGATTTAGTGCTTACCTTGTGCCAGGGATTGTTACAAGTGCTTTACTTGCATTGCTCATTTAATAATTACAACAACCCCATGCTATAGAGACTATTATTAGCTCCATTTTACAGATTGAGGCACAGAGAATTTAAGTGGCTTTCCCAAGTTCATATGGCTAACATACACCAGAGCCAGGGTTTGAACGCTGGCGGATGGCTCCCGTGCCTATGCCTTTAGCTGCCTTATCCCGTTTTTGAGTAAGCTGTCATAAAGCTGTGTTCACAGAGGGTGGTGCTTTAGGACCCAGAAGATGTAAACCTGGTAGAGAAGGAAGTACTGTGTATATAACCTGAGCTGCTAGACGGAAGTTAGCAACTTGCAGGTAGCTTTTTGCGGCAGCGGCGGCGGCGGCGGCGGCCTTGCGGGTTCTCCATCAATACAATCTACAAGGTGATTCTCACTTGGGTTCTGGGAGGGGCCGCAATTAAAAAGGCTAACGGGAATCTCTTTTCCAGGTGTGTTTTCATAATATGATTAGATTCATTTTCTTTATTAAGGGCCAAAATTGTATTCATTTGTTGAAAAAATATGTAAGAAAAATATTCGACAAGGAGATAATAATATTTCATTACTAAGTATGTTTGGACCGAAGAAGTATTTCAGAGAAATTGGTAGGAATATTTTATTTGCCAGCTAAAAGTGATTTGCGGGACCTCTTTAAAAATCACTGTTGTGCTTTACCTCAAACCTGTTACATTCTTACGAAACTGGTGTTAGCTTTAAATGGCAGTTCATATAGTACGCATTTTATGAGGAATGTCGTAGAACAAGCCTAAAAGGTTGTCTTTATAAGAAAATACTGTGGATGTGGCAAACATAAAAGAAGTGGTTTAGTCATTTAGGAAGCCTGACAAGGCTGGAATGATTGCTTAATTGGCTGAAATATAAGTGATATCTGTGAAAAGGTACAACACTACCATACAGTGAGGGAAAATGATCTGCCTTTCACCAATGACATTTTATATAACTTGGGGACTGAATGAGCATTCCAACACATATTAAAATACCCTCAGTAGTTAAGACATTTGGGTAGGACATGATTAGTTGCCTGAAGACTACCTTTTCCACTGTAGAATAAATCAGATATGTAGCTGGTCAGGGATAATAAGGAAGTAGAAGTAAGGTCAACAAAGTGTTTGCTGAATTATTTCTCCTCTTTTCTATTTGAGTGTTAGTAATTTTCATAAGCAGTTTTTTTTTTACCTAACCTGCCAATAAAATGAATCTAGCTGGATTATGACGTAATAAGGTAAAGAGAATTTAAGTACATAGGAATTCATTTTATTTTCATCTTTATTCCAGACAACTACTGGCCACAATTCAATTCTGTTCTCCTTCTGAAGGGTTTCAAACACTTCACTTGTTTATTGTCTCAATTAATGTTCGTAATCCCTGTGACTGGAATTCGGATGAGAGAAAAAAGATGTAAAGAGCTTAAAAGGCACATCAGATCAAATATGCAGTCAGAAATTGGCAGTAGGAAAAAAAAAGAAATTGGTGGTGGAATAATGACTTGCTGAATTGAGGTTCTTAATGTCCCTTCTGTTCTGTATTATGTTCCTTTGTTGAGTTGAAATAATGCTGACCAGATTCGATTGGAGGGCTGAGAGTTTTTGTCATCAGTTGGTTTCCTGTGAGCCCTCTGAGACAGAGAAAAAGTCCAAGAGGTTTGTTAGGGAGTGTTCTTGGGATCCCTTATGGGAAATGTGAAGAAGGTAGTGATGCCTGGGGGAGTGGGGAGTTGGGCGTGATGCAGTCTCAGCGAAGGCCTTAGTCAACCAACCCTGTTGGGCATTCAGAAGCTACAGTGACCCAGCGGAGTTGGGGTGGCAGCCCCGTTGGAGTGTGGAGTGGCCTTTAAACCCATCCCCTCTGTTGACCCATTGCAGGTGCAGTGACTTTTCTCAGCAGATAAATTCCCAAAGAAAGGTGGCAGCTAAAAGCCATCTGTTGGTGGCACTCTAAGCAGCTGGGGAAATGTTCTTCAGCCCTGAAGGGAGTCTGGGTGGTACATCCCAGCCTCAAAACAGTCACTAAAATTGCAGGGTTTGAATTTGTATTTTCAAAGAGGAATATACTTTATGCTGAAGGCTGTTTTTCCCATATTTTCCATTGGGCCAGGGGCTATTCTGACACTCATTACTTGTCCAGATGATTGGTCTTCACCCCAATTAGGTGTGTTGCGTATTCGCTTTATCTGGCAATTGATGATGATGGTAGTAAATAGCCAGCAGGTTAAATTTTATTTAATCTCCAATGGAACATTCATTGGTTTTTAGAAACTTATTGTAATCCCATGCAACCCCTCCTTTTTTTAATTTCTCTGTACATATACCCACATCTCTTATGTTATTCATATCCCTCTTGGCTCTTACCAGTTTTATGTTACAGACTTCAGGTTACGATATTTTACCCCCAATCCACCAAAATACTAGCTTGTCCATGGCAGATGTTATATCTTACATTTTTAGCCCCTGGTGGAATTTCCACAGCCTTTGCACATATATACATGTACCTCATACGTAAAACTTTTTCACGTGCTCATAGGCCTGCACCAGTTTTCCCCATGCTTCAAAATGTCCCATCTGCAGAAAGAGTGAATACTATAAAATTTATTGAGAGTTAATGCTGAAATGGAGGTTTTTCCAAGTCCCTTAGCAAATGTTTATTAAAGGATCTGTACAGTTAAGTACTCAGTAAATATGTGTTGAATTGAATTCAAGTGACTGAAACCAGTAGTTGGCTTTGAAAGTAACAATGTTTCTCTTAATTTCCCCTTAGGGCTTATCATGGCTTCCAGTCACACCGTGTTGATGCGGCTTGTAGCCTCAGCATATTCTATTGCTCAAAAGGCAGGAACCATAGTCAGACGTGTTATTGCTGAAGGAGACCTGGGTATTGTGGAGAAGGTACTGAAAGTCTCATCTCATTTCATACCAACTTTATTTTTGTTCCTTCACGTTTTAGCTAAAGGATATAATAATCTGGACACACTTCAATAGTTGAAATAATTAATGTCTCCCCTGTGGAGATTGCTAGACCCTTAGTTCAAATAGGCTCCATTTCTGTTTTGAAAATGATTCCAGACTTCCTGCATCCAAAACTTTCATGGTTAGGCCTTCTGACTGCTGTCCAGCCCCAGAGCACTGTAACCAAGCTTCATATCCTAAAGTAATCTGTTACAGGCCATTGAGTCCTTAGTGAACTTGACATGTTGGTAAAATCTGGCATATAAATAAGTATTCCTTATAGTCAGAGCTTTAAACTTTTTTCTTCTTCATGGAAAAGAAATACAAGACAAGGTTGTTTTATTTTCCCCCTAGAATGATAATTAAAAACTTAGGTAAATTTAAAAAAAAACTTAGGTAAATTATCAGAAAGATAGTTTATCATGATAGTTCATTCTTTTCGTTTTTGTTTTTTGGGTAAGCTCTACACCCAGCATGGGGCTTGAGCTCACAATGGTGAAATCAGGAGTTGCATGCATGTTCTACTGACTGAGCCAGCCAGGTGCCCCTAGTGATAGTTGATTCTTAAAAGAAAATCCTACTATGCATGTGTTCTAGTTCAAAATATAATTTATTCTACAAGATTTGGTTATCATTTCACGTTGCAATTTTTAAATGTAAGTTTCCATATATTGACTTTTTATCATAACCTTTAAAGAAGATTGTATTATAATTTTGCCCAAGTGAGAAAATTACAGGGTATAAATAACTATTAACATTATAATGATTTATAAATAGAGTTGTTGTTAAGTCAGACATCTATCTAAGGCTGTCAGCAGAAAAAAATGAGGACCAAAAATGAGTAAAAAACAACTTAGTAATAAGTTCAGATAAACTAATTATAGGACATTCAACATAAGTGCTTTTAAAAATTAAGAATAGGGGTGCGTGGGTGGTTTAGTCGGTTAAGCGTCCAACTCTTGATTTCAGCTCCTCATGACCTCAGGGTTGTGAGATCGAGTTCTGCATCGGGCTCTGCACTGGATGTGGAGCCTGCTTCTGATTCTCTCCGTCTCCCTCTGCCCCTCTCCTTGCCTCCCCCAGCTAGAAAAAAAAATAAGAATAAAAATCGGGGTGTGTCTGGCTGACTCAGAAGAGCACTGACTCTTGATCTCAGGGTCATGAGTTCAAGCCCCACACTGGGTGTAGAGATTACTTAAATAAATAAAACTTAAAAAAAATAATAGAATGAAAATCACAAGAACAAGTTAAGTAAAACTCATTTCTAATTTTGATAGATTTATGGGCTTAATAGTATAGGAAGTAGATACAATATATCTTGATTTCAGAAAAAAAATTTTCATTGTCAAAAAAAATTCAAGCTATTGATAAATATGGACGTGACATCTCCCATCCCCCATCTTGAACCACTGTTAGGTATATTCATAAGTGGGTGAACAATGTTACCCAAACATTTTAATTCACGATTCACATCAACAAGAAAAAATCATTGGGACAGATCATAGGACTCTGCTTCCAACTCTGTCCTTTTCTCTTTAACCTTTAACTTAAATACAGTTTTAAAAATTCATTGACTGTATCTTCTCAAAAATGTGGAACAGGAGGATATAGAGATCATACTTATCAAATTTATCAATAAAATGAACCTGGAAACAGTAGTTAATATATTGGATCACAGAAAAAGTACTCAAAAAGTTATAAACACTAAGAAAAGAGGGTGAAATCCAACAGGATATTATATCAGGAATAATTATAAGTTCCCAAAATATTTGTGTTCAAGTAATAAGAAGTAAATCTGATTTATATTTGTTTAAAAAAGAGGTTTTAGTTGACAACGTACATGCTCAGTGATAAACCAACAATGTAATTCAGCGACTTTCAGAAGGCTACTAATCTTACAGCCTTTTTTTTTTTTAAGATTTTATTTATTTATTTGACAGAGAGAGACACAGCGAGAGAGGGAACACAAGCAGGGGCGAGGAAGAGGGAGAAGCAGGCTTCCTGCGGAGCAGGGAGCCCAATGCGGGGCTCGATCCCAAGACCCTGGGGTCATGACCTGAGCCGAAGGCAGACACCTAATGACCGAGCCACCCAGGCGCCCCTCTTATGCACCATTTTTGAGATGAACTGCTTTAAGCAATGGGACTCTAGGATTTGGCTTTCCCTGGGTTGGAGGATAGCTGGTCATCAACTCTTGTAACTGGACCCAGAAGAAGGAACTGGTCGATCTATTAATTTATCAGTACCCCTCTGAAGCTGACAGAGTGCTCCAACAGGAGCCTATAGCTAAGGAGTAATGGAAAAACAGTAATAATCTCCCTGTCCTCTGTATTGGTCAGACACTTCTAGTAATAATCTCCCTGTCCTCTGTACCTGTCACATACTTAAAGGTAATAAATGATAAAAAAGGTAACGATCGCCCTGTCATCTGTACCGGTCAGGCACTTCGAGCCAATAGATAATGGAAAAGGTAACAACTACCCTGTCCTCTGCATGGTCAGGCACTTCTAGGTGATAGATAATGAAAAAGGTAACGCTCTCCCTGTCCTCTGCATGGTCAG